>NW_028119344.1:0-30030 GCF_965119305.1 Pelophylax lessonae | reverse complement strand
TGAACTTTTCAACCTTTTGCCACATTTCAGCCTTCAAACAAAGATATAAAACTGTAAAATTCAATTAAACAGCGCTAGCAACTAGTATTGTGACAGCAAGTGATAAAATCAAAATATAAAATCAAAATATAAATATATTTAAGAAAATAAGTGCTTTATCATATAAAAGTCTCTTAATGCATTTTAAATAAAAAGTGCTCAAGTGCAATCCTTATTTCTTCAGTGCAAGTGAATAAAGGTGCTATAGTGCATATCCATCCATCCAGGTGTATTTGGTGCTCTCATGAGTGACCCTCCAGGTCCCCTACTCACCACAATATGGATGGTTAAAGGTGTTTGAATATAATGATGGGACTACACCGTCCATGCTCCACTGTTACATCCAAGTATGGGATCGCTCCGTTGTATGGGTGGATTTCCCCGATATATGTGGATGAAAGAAGGGGCCAATAGTGTAGTATGTCCAAGTAAATAATTTATTTCCCCACAATTAAGATATACTTACAAGACAAACCAAATAGTAAAGCGATATACAAACAGGAACCGCCGCTATTAGCGTGCGTTCCACCGAGACAGGAAGCCCGACCGGAAGTGACGTTACGTGGCTCCACGCCGGAAATACGTCTGACTTAAGTTAATACTTTGTAGCGCCACCTTTTGCTGCGATTACAGCTGTAAGTCACTTGGGGTATGTCTCTATCAGTTTTGCACATCAAGAGACTGAAATGTTTGCCCATTCCTCCTTGCAAAACAGCTCGAGCTCAGTGAGGTTGGATGGAGAGCTTTTGTGAACAACAGTTTTCAGTTCTTTCCACAGATTCTCAATTGGATTCAGGTCTGGACTTTGACTTGGCCATTCTAACACCTGGATATGTTTATTTGTGAACCATTCCATTGTAGATTTTGCTTTATGTTTTGGATCATTGTCTTGTTGGAAGACAAATCTCCATCCCAGTCTCAGGTCTTTTGCAGAATCCATCAGGTTTTCTTCCAGAATGGTCCTGAATTTGGCTCCATCCCTCTTCCCATCAATTTTAACCATCTTCCCTGTCCCTGCTAAAGAAAAGCAGGCTCAAACCATGATGCTGCCACCACCATGTTTGACAGTGGGAATGGTATGTTCAGGGTGATGAGCTGTGTTGCTTTTACGCCAAACATAACGTTTTGCATTGTTGCCAAAAAGTTTGATTTTGGTTTCATCTGACCAGAGCACCTTCTTCCACATGTTTGGTGTGTCTCCCAGGTGGCTTGTGGCAAACTTTAAATGACACTTTTTATGGATATCTTTAAGAAATGGCTTTCTTCTTGCCACTCTTCCATAAAGGCCAGATTTGTGCAGTATACGACTGATTCTTGTCCTATGGACAGAGTCTCCCACCTCAGCTGTAGATCTCTGCAGTTCATCCAGAGTGATCATGGGCCTCTTGGCTGAATCTCTGATCAGTCTTCTCCTTGTATGAGCTGAAAGTTTAGAAGGACGGCCAGGTCTTCGTAGATTTGCAGTGGTCTGATACTCCTTCCATTTCAATATTATCGTTTGCACAGTGCTCCTTGGGATGTTTAACGATTGGGAAATCTTTTTGTATCCAAATCCGGCTTTAAACTTCTCCACAACAGTATCTCGGACCTGCCTGGTGTGTTCCTTGTTCTTCATGATGCTCTCTGCGCTTTAAACGGACCTCTGAGACTATCACAGTGCAGGTGCATTTATACAGAGACTTGATTACACACAGGTGGATTCTATTTATCATCAGTTAGTCATTTAGGTCAACAATGGATCATTCAGAGATCCTCACTGAACTTCTGGAGAGAGTTTGCTGCACTGAAAGTAAAGGGGCTGAATAATTTTGCACGCCCAAGTTTTTTATTTGTTAACAAAGTTTGAAATATCCAATAAATTTTGTTCCACTTCATGATTGTGTCCCACTTGTTGTTGATTCTTCAAAAAAAATTACAGTTTTATATCTTTATCTTTGAAGCCTGAAATGTGGCAAAAGGTCGCAAAGTTCAAGGGGGCCGAATACTTTCGCAATACACTGTATATATGTACATGCATACAATCCTATATACACAATCCTATACCCAGTTGAAGGCAAAAAAAATCCAATAAAGCTTAATCCAAATTGCTCCAGCAGGGGAAAAAATTCCTTTATAATCCCCCAAGAGGCAAATTGGATATTCCCTGGATCAACTTTACCAATAAATATTAGTATCCAGTATATTATGTGTATCTAGGAAAGAATCCAGGTCTTTCTTCACCACTTAAGCCCCGGAGGATTTGGCTGCTAAACGACCAGGGGGTATTTTGCGATTCGGCACTGCGTGACTTTAACGGACAATTGCGCGGTCGTGCGACGCTGTACCTAAACGAATTTGGCGTCCTTTTTTTCCCACAAACAGAGCTTTCTTTTGGTGGTATTTGATCACCTGTGCGATTTTTTGATCATGCGCTATAAACAAAAAAATAGCGTCAATTTTGCAAAAATAGCAATATTTTTCACATTTTTTTATATGAAATTCCCCCCCAAAAAATGTAAAAATCAAAATTTTTTAACATTTTCGGCCAATTTGTTTTATGCTACCAATGTTTGGTAAAAAAAAAAAAAAAATCGCAAAAAGCGTATTTTGATTGGTTTGCGCAAAAGTTATCGCGTTTACTAACAAAGGGAAAGATTTTTGTCATTTTTGTTGTTTTTTTTTTTTAACGCATAATGGCGGCGATCTGCGATTTTTTTTGCGGGACTGCGACATTGGGGCGGACAGATCGGACCCTTGACTGACATTTTTGACACTTTTGGGGTTACCAGTGACATTTCTACAGTAATAAGTGCTATACATATGCACTGTTACTGTAAAAATACACTGGTAGTGAAGGGGTTAACTTTATTTGGGAGGGAGGGGCTGTGTGTGTCCCTAGGGGCGTGCTTTCTACTGTGATTGGCTGTGGCTTGAGCTGTAAGGACACTGATCAACGATCCTACATAGTAGATCCGTGTGATCAGTGTCTTTACACCGAGGAGAATGACAGGCAGCTTGTTTATACAAGCTGCCTGACTTTCTCCCTTTCCCCCCCGATCGCAGAGTGGCCGGCGGACATCGGGTCCGCCGGTCACACGCGCGGGGGGGGGTCCGTGACCGCGCGGGAGCGCGCCGCCGTCGGCGCACGCTCGCTCCCCAGACCCTCCCAGGCTAGTGACGTACCGATACGTCACTCTGCCTGTGAGGGGCTGACCGCCGCAGTATATAGTCGTGCGGCGGTCGGCAAGCGGTTAAAGAACTTCACTGAGCTGGTCAGAACCAGCTCTTGAGGGAGTCTAATCCACTTAAACCATTTATTTATACATTTCAATTAAATCAGTGATCAGTATTCATCCCCCCCCCTTTAACATCTGTTTTCAAAGGGGGCAAAAGTTAATTTCAGCTAATCTTCATAGCTGAGATCTTTCATTCCTTCTTTAAGTTTGATTGCCCTTCTCCGCACTTTCTCCAGTTCCCGAATTTCCTTTTTGTGAACCGATGTGCAAAACTAACTGCATATTCCAGATGAGGACTTACTAATGATATGTACAGGGCCACGATTATGCCTCTCCCTCTGGAGTCTATGCCTCTTTTAATACAACAAAGTATTTTGCTTGGTGTAGAAACTGCAGCTTGGCACAGCATGCATATCTATGATCTGATGCATGCATGTTTTTAGCCCCCATAACTTTACATATATCAACATCAAACCTTATTTACTATCTAGTTGCCCAATCAAACAATGCATTAAGGTCTGTCTGAAAGTTGTAGACATCCTGTAAAGACCTTATCGAACTACATACAGTGTCTCACAAAAGTGAGTACACCCCCACATTTTTGTAAATATTTTATTATATCTTTTTATGTGACAACACTGAAGAAATGACACTTTGCTACAATGTAAAGTAGTAAGTGTACACATGCCTCCTCTGGTCGACTGCAGGGGGACCGGTCCGCCCGGATTGTTTCTCTCCACCTCCGTACCCTGGCCATGTGATGGATGTTGGTGGGGGGGTGAGACCTGTCCGGGGGTCTGACCTCATGTAGCATTCCTGCCTGACATCTTCTACAATGCCTTTCAAATATGTGGTGATGTGTACTGCGTTTGTTAGTACTCACTATTGAGTTGTTTAAATGTCTGTAATCTTATATATATGACTTGTACTGTTAAACTTGCTTTTATTGTATGCCTTTTTTCTCTCCTAATAAACATTGAATTTATAAAAAAAAAAAAAAAAAGTAGTAAGTGTACAGCTTGTATAACAGGGTAAATTTGCTGTCTCTCAAAATAATTCAACACACAGTCATTAATGTCTACACCGCTGGCAACAAAAGCGAGTACACCCCTAAGTCAAAATGTGCAAATTGGGCCCAAAGTGCCAATATTTTGTGGGGCCACCATTGTTTTCCAGCACTGCCTTAACCCTCTTGGGCAAAGAGTTCACCAGAGCTTCACAGGTTGCCACTGGAGTCCTCTTCCACTCCTCCATGATGACATCACAGAGCTGGTGGATGTTAGAGACCTTGCGCTCCTCAACCTTACGTTTGAGAATGCCCCACAAATGCTCAATAGGGTTTAGGTCTGGAGACATGCTTGGCCAGTCCATCACTTTTACCTTCAGCTTCTTTAGCAAGGCAGTGGTCGTCTTGGAGGTGTGTTTGGGGTTGAAACACTGCCCTGCCAGCTCAGTTTCCGAAGGGGGGGGGGGGGGGGGAATTAGTTACATAGTTACATAGTTAGTGAGGTTGAAAAAAGACACCAGTCCATCCAGTTCAACCTATGATACAAACAAGGGTACCGTGTATATAGGCCCTTACCCCTAATGCGAATAACAAAAAATGGGATAGAGAGAGATGGGGCTTTACGGGCCAGTGGGAGTAGAAGGATCACACACAAAACCGATTTATATAAAACAATTTAACATTTTATTGAGTCAGAGATAAAAAACATGGGCAAACATGCACATGTTCACACGGACAAATAGACATAGAGAGAAATTTCTTATAAAATCAATCAATAAGAGTCATTGGAAATATAGAAATACATCCCATGAGGGAAAAACCAAAATCCTGTGTAGGATGGAGAATAGGTCTCAGAGTGGAATGCGGTCAATGTAGGTCCCCAGCAAGCCGACGCCTTTCGCTCAAGGCTTCCTCAGGGCCTGAGAGACCAAAACAGACCGGTATTTCCTCAGGAGGTGGCAGGTTGTAGCGACACACAGAATAATAGATATAGCTTCTTCAGTATTTATATACCGCCTCCATATTGTACTTATATACACAAGTTTCACTAAGCTTAAGTGTCCAGCCTCGCCGTCACCACAAGAGCAACGCTTTTTATACACTAGAGAGGCAATTTATTCTAGCTTGGTTACCAGGGTTCTCCGATATGTTTAAATGATTTTGAGGGTATAGGTGATCAGCACTAATAACTGCACTTCATATATCCACCTATAGTTTCCTCTTCTTTTAGACGAGCCCAGTGAGGTAACAGTTTTGATATACACTTAGATATATACGGTGGTTATAGTCTATTTATGGTGCACAAGTGGCTTCAGGCAGGGAAGGATAGCATCACAGCATCCTATTTCAGGGAGGTGGAGAGGACAATATGTCCTGGACCCAACGAATCCTTTAAGTGGTTCACGCCAGAGAGCCTGACTCTTATTGATTTATTTTATAAGAAATTTCTCTCTATGTCTATTTGTCCGTGTGAACATGTGCATGTTTGCCCATGTTTTTTATCTCTGACTCAATAAAATGTTAAATTGTTTTATATAAATCGGTTTTGTGTGTGATCCTTCTACTCCCACTGGCCCGTAAAGCCCCATCTCTCTCTATCCCATTTTTGTTATTCAACCTATGATGTGTGTGTGTGTTTGCTGCTAACCGTACATTGTATACCCCTGTATGTTGTGGTCTTTAAGGTGCCCATCTAATGGTTTTTTGAAACTATCAATGCTCCCTGCTGATATCACTGCTTGTGGAAGAGAATTCCACATCCTTACTGCTCTTACAGTGAAGAACCCCCCGCGTATTTTAAGGTTAAACCGCCTTTCCTCTAGTCTTAGTGAGTGGCCACGTGTCTTATTGTATTTCCTTTCTCTGAATAGGTTTTTCCATATGCTAGGGTTGCTAGTACAATATTTGTACATTGATATCATATCCCCCCTCAATCGTCTCTTCTCCAGAGAGAATAGGTTCAGTTCTTGTAGTCTTTCCTCATAGCTGATGTCCTCCATTCCCCTAATTATTTTTGTTGCCCTTCTCTAGACTTTCTCCAGTTCCAGCACATCCTTCCTGAGGACCGGTGCCCAGAACTGGACAGCATAATCCAGATGTGGCCGGACCAGAGTCTTGTAGAGTGGTAGAATAATCTCTTTATTTCTGGAGTGAATCCCCTTTTTTATACATCCCAGTATTCTGTTGGCTTTGCTTGCAGCGGCTTGGCATTGCATTCCACTGCCAAGCCTGTTGTCTACCAGTACCCCCAGGTCCTTTTCCATCCTAGACTCACCCATGCTCTACTTCATCCTAGACTCATGCTCTACTTCAGTATGTCACAGTAAATGTTGGCATTCATGGTTCCCTCAATGAACTGTAGCTCCCCCATTGCCGGCAGCCTCAGACCATGACACTCCCACCGCCATGCTTGACGGTAGGCAAGACACACTTGTCTTTGTACTCCTCACCTGGTTGCCGCCACACGCGCTTGACACCATCTGAACCAAATAGGTTTATCTTGGTCTCATCAGACCACAGGACATGGTTCCAGTAATCCATGTCCTTATGCCTCGTACACACGTGCAGATCGTCGGCCGAACGATCGGCCGTCTTTTGTCCCCGGGCTGTCGTGTCTGTTGAAAAGTGCAAAAGACTGCACAAGAATTTTGTCCGCCGACTACAGCCGACTGCAGAAGTGATGTCATGTGATGGTTAACTTTCCCTGTGTTTTTTCTTTTCCGAGCATGCCCAGTCTTGCAAATCTGCTGTCTGTCGGCCGAATTCAGTATTGACTGGCGAACAATCGGCCGCTCTGGTGTCGGCATACAAAAATTTTAATGCTTGCACGACAGATTCTGTTCGGCCGAAAGTGCGCTGTCGGCTGTCGGAAGCATCATACTAACAAGCCTACAATCGGCAGATCGGTCGTCGGCCGAAGCTTTTCGGCCGACAATCTGCACGTGTGTACGAGGCATTAGTCTGCTTGTCTTCATCAAACTGTTTGCGGGCTTTCTTGAGCATCATCTTTAGAAGAGGCTTCCTTCTGGACAGCAGCCATGCAGACCAATTTGATGCAGTGTGCAGTACATGGTCTGAGCACCAACAGGCTGACCCTCTACCCCTTCAACCTCTGCAGCAATGCCGGCAGCACTTACAGTGCCTTGCGAAAGTATTCGGCCCCCTTGAACTTTTTGACCTTTTGCCACATTTCAGGCTTCAAACATAAAGATATAAAACTGTAATTTTTTGTGAAGAATCAACAACAAGTGGGACACAATCATGAAGTGGAATGAAATTTATTGGATATTTCAAACTTTTTTAACAAATAAAAAACTGAAAAATTGGGTGTGCAAAATTATTCAGCCCCCTTAAGTTAATACTTTGTAGCGCCACCTTTTGCTGCGATTACAACCTGGTGTGCATTAACCTGGTATGGATTAGAGGGGATCCCAGGTGGTTTAAAAAAAACAAACCTTTTTAATGCAGGCACTGGTTTGTTTATATTCTGCTGTCAGCGAGGAATCCCACTGACAGCAGATGAGTCATAGTTGGTAGGGCACGGTGGCCAGGAGGACTACCCGCTCCCTAACAACCAGCTATTCTTCATACAGAATTCAGACTCAGATTGCAAAATTAGTGGAAAGCTCACAAGTCACTGTATACTCATGCCAGTGGCCACAACTTTGGTAGCTACCAGTGATAGCACAAAGCATCTCACTCTGCTTTTACTAAGCACAAAGACATGTATATACTTTTTACAAACAGAGTGGAAAAGAAAAGGACTTTGTTTTACTTACTGACTGTCAGAAGATGCTGGCTTGTAGTAAAATGCTGGCACTTTAGACTCAAATTTTGCTTGTGCTACTTTATTTCCCAGGCACGACATGTACTGAAAGAGAAGAAACATACATGGTTTCATTCCAATCAAAACATCTGTATTTAATTTTACAGCATTAGTCTCCACCCAGTGGTATGGAAGAATCACCCATTTCCAAGCTACCTTTCCTCTTGCTTGCACACAGATTCTCAACAGGTTTCCCCATGGGGGAGTCTGCCTATTTCTGGTGTAGCCTGAAGGAGGAGATTGTATCACAGTTCATGATGATCAGTGGATTTTCAGTAATGTGGACCTTCTCAAGTGATTAAATGTAACTAATCAACGCTTACTAATTTTCCTTGTAACAGGTAATTTTCGTTTCATGACCCAACACCCCTAAAAATGATGTTCCTGCGCCCACACAATCCGCAACATACAGTAATCCTGGCTAACAACAGTGCTTAAAGGGTAACGAAACCCTAGCCTAGAACAAAACATTTCTATATTGCAGCTTATTGCTTAGATTAACTGGTTGCATTCTTTTCAATTTTCCAGGCTAAGAAATTTTTCAGCAATTACAGATAATATCTGTTGATCTTGCCAAAAATGCAGTGCATATAAACGCCATTCCATAATATTGTTTGAACCTAGATAGAATTGTATTAAAAAAAAAATGAACGTTAAAGAGAAGCCAAAGTTTTAAGGGACTTAGCTTAAAGCCCCGTACACACGTACCGATCGTCGGCCGAACGATCGGCCGTCTTTTGTCCAGGGCTGTCCTGTCCGCTGAAAAGTGCAAAAGACTGCACACGAATTTTGTCGGCCAACAACAGCCGACTGCAGAAGTGATGTCATGTGATGGTTAACTTTCTGTGACTTTTTTCTTCTCTGAGCATGTCCAGTCTTGCAAATCTGCTGATTGTTGGCCAAAATCTGTACTGATTGACGCACAATCGGCCGTTCTGTTGTCGGCCTACAAAAATTTTAATGCCTGCACGAATCATACTAACAAGCCTAGATTCGGCCGATCGGTCGGCGGCCGAATATTTGCGGCCGACAATCGGTACGTGTGTACGGGGCTTTACTCCCTTTATCTGGAGTGGGATATAATATAACACATAAATGAATTAATAACAACAAATATTAGTATCCAATAACCAGTGCAGGCATATTAAAGCTTCATGCACACAGGACATTTTGCCATCTCTCTTAGACACCATTTCTCCTGGCAGCAGCGTTTTGTCAGCAAAAAAACGCTTGAGGTTTGTAAACCGCGTGTAACGTATTTAGGTGTGTCAAGCGCCTGGGCTTTAATTTCATTACCTAGAAAAATAACTTATTCTGGCAATGTAAACTAATTAACTCTCAAGTGCTAAACGCGCATAGCATTAACACGTGTTTACATGTGTGAAACTTTTTTCTGGCAAAACACCTCCACTCCTGAATTTTTATTGGATTAGGATGCACTATTTAAGGATTTAATATTATTTAAATGCTGAGTGCGGTTTATCTGTTCTGTACTCGTATATACTGTATTTGCCTATATTTATATATATATATATATATACACACACACACACAAACACATACTGTGTATATTTAACAGATATTTCACAACTTCCTGAGGGTGGTTCCTTTTGAATGTCCCTATAGAATCCCAGGGTCAGACACTATGGCAATGCAGAACTTTGGATGTTGATGTTTTATTGATATTTTAGCTGGTATATCAGTATTTGGCTGACAGATCTATGTAAGTATATTCTCTAAGCTACACAAGGATATAAGGTTTGATAATGTCTTAAACATGCTTACCATCTGTTCATTAGTAAAATTGTAGATGCACCACTATTTATATTTTGTAGCATTCCCCATCACCCTCTTTCCAACGTTCTTATCTGGAACTTGTTAGAAAGAACACCTTTTTTTTATTCTGGAAATACTGTTTTCTTGTGAAGCCTCTTTCACACCTTTATATATTTAAGATAATCTTGACTATATAACTGTGTTGGAATGTGACGTCTCCTTTGTTCTCTCAAACCAGTTCAATTTAGGAGTAGAGTGACTGTATGCAGAGTCTGTTTCTGCCATGTACAGAGCGTCATCAGCCAGGACTCTACGGTTGTATTATGTAGTAAATAACCAAAATAGTGTAGCAGAAGAGTCCTGACATAGGGTGTGCTGTATACATGATTAATGGTATATTAGGCTTCTCTGTCAGATTGAGGGTGGCAAACATGGAAAAACAGGGAATGGTCAGGGGTGTTAATACAATCACAAGTCAAACAGTGATCTAGCGATTGTCCCAGATTCAGAGAGCCTCCAGGGTAAGCAGAGCTTTCCAAGAAAATAAATGCATGTGCAGGAACCTTTACGTGTCTGATATAGAATGATGTAAACTTGGATTTCTTTATAATGGATCTATTTTAAAAATAGGCACTCCTAAAAATAAGTAATTCGAATCATCTGAAAGAGCTTGGTAAAACATATACAACAGAGATCTTCAAACTTTCTAAACAGAAGGCCAGTTGATTGTCCTTCAGATTTTAGGTGGGGCGGACAGTGGCTACTGTGGAGTGGAAATTTTCCTGGCATCAATGGGTATTGGGGGGGGGGGGGATAGTGCCCCATCATTGACATCATTGGAAGGAATACTGCCTCGTGATTGGTATCAGTGGGAGGAATAGTGCCCCATTGTTGGTGTCAGTGGGAAAATGGTGCCACATTGTTGATGTTAGTTGGTAGAATAGTGTCTTGTATCAGTAGGAGGAATAGCACCCCAAGGGCCAGATAAAGGCAAGCAAAGGGCCACATCCAGCCCACAGGCAGCAGTTTAAAGACTAGCGATATACAATAATAAAACATCACATTAAAAAAATGTTGCCCCACTGTCTTTGCTCTGCTAGAGTGGGGTTGATTTACTAAAAGCAAACATGCTGTTCAAGGGAAGTTGCAAAGGGAATTTTCCCTGAGAGCTTAGTAAATGTTTTTCACTTTGCAAAGAATACCCAATCACTTTCAAGGGAAAAAAAAGCATTTTTGCTTGCACATGACTGGATGATGGAAGTCAGCTGGGCTTTCCCTTGTGAAATGGTTAGCCAACTGGCCTATAGCTAATCAACCTACGTGACTCTGTCCTGAGAGTAAAGTTGGCTATACACCAGTAGAATTTTCTTCAAAAAAGTTAATTTTCAAAACAATCAGTTGATTTTCTAATACAGGAACAGGCATCATTACTTCCCTTATCCTCTGCTCTGGCGCAACCCTCTCCTCTGAAAAGCTCCAGTCTGTGGGCAGTCCCACATCCCGCCACATCACGTACAATACAATGGTAGATTTTTGTAATTGGGGGTAGTTTTTGAAAATTAGGCTTTAATTGTTTCTGGTGTTCTCTCAAATTTTGCAACATATCCTGCCTCCAGCACCATCCACACATTTATACAGCCATTCTATCTATAAGTTGGAGGCAAAGTACTAAAGCTAAGGGATCCTGGCTAGAGTTAGGCAAATATGGCAGGACTTAAGTGCTACAGATGAGGTACAGACATGGAAGCTAGAAATTCATATTGGGAAATGCTTGGTATTAGTTAGGAGATATATCTGAACAATTGTGTTTTGATAAAACCACTATCTCTTTAAGTAATTCCAAGAAAAACATTAATTCATTAACAACCACTTCTGTCCTCTGAACTATGCTTTTCCTTTTATTTATTTTGTTGAATGCACAAGAGTTATAAGTAACAATTGTTCACAGTTTATTAGCATGTTATGGACAACCTACTATACTAAACCAAATCTTCATTCCTGTAATTTTTATTTGATTTGACCCAGAACTCCAGAATATTGCCTTTTTTGTGAGCTATTGTTTAAAAACTTAAACTAGGCAATGCCAAAGTATGGTAGTATTTACTGCATGAGTTTCCATTTTATCAGAGGCAAAACTACATGATAAACCAAACAAAATGGGCTTCCTGATCCTCTAGGTTGGGCGTTGAGCGTGCAGCAAAAATAAAAAAAAAATAATAAAAAAAATAAAAAAATAAATAAAACTGGTGCACACAGAATCTGGTGAAGGAGTGCATAGTCACCAATCATCTTCTTGCTTGTGTTGTCAAGGCTTAATTGAACAAGCTGAAGTTAGAAGCTGATTGGTTACTATGCGCAGCTACACCAGATTCTGTGTGCACCAGTTTTAGTAAATCCCCTCCACAGTGTGAAGTATCTATGAATATGGCGAGTATATTAAAAAAAAAATATAAAAAAAAAAAAAAAAAATAGGGAGATGCTGGGCGGCCTTGGTATGCAATTTGCATTGGTGGCCCAAAGGAGTTTAGCTATGACAGCCATCAAAACCTTCCAGGATCTCTATCCAAGTACACAATAATCCCCATAGGATGCTTTTTTTATTCAATAATACAGCATAAAACTCAGAGAATAAAATGCATAATGACAATGACATTTAATGTACAGAACAACTGAGGTGTGATGTACAGATGGTTCATTTTGCTGAATATATATTCACTGAGACACAAATGTCAGCAGCCATACCTTTAAAACCTGCAATTTCCTTTGAAATTTGGGACAGATGGCAGATTTATACACAAAGTCTATGTTATAAATGTAGAACTATCTGATTTACAAATAACCAGTAAAATATCAGGATCTGGGAACTAGGTTTTTCTTATTCTCATTGCTGTGTCAGCATCTGCAGAAATCTAACAAGTCTTTTCCTTGCACCTTGGAGCAAGTCGTTAGAAAGAACCCATGCTAGGCTGAACTGCATTGTATGTAATGACTTGTTGGTGCCAGAATTGGGACTTGGGGCTCTTTCACACGGCATTCCGTATGTCCGTATATCATCCTATTTATTTGCGGATGATATACGGACATAATATATGTCAATGGCATTGCGGATGTCAGCGGATGACCGATGACATCTGATTTTCGTCCTTTCAGTTCAGTTCCGTTTTTTTGGAACGAAACAGAACCCTATTTTTCTACTGTTTAAAAAAATGGAAAGGACGGTAAATCGGATGTCAGCGGTGTTATCCGCTGACATCCGCAATTGCATTGACATACATTATGTCCGTATATCATCCGCAAACGGATGGGATGATATGCGGACATACGGACCGGATGACAGTGTCATCCGTGTCCAATAAAAAATAAAAAGTGCCGGAGCGGATCGCAATACGGTCCGCTCCGTGTGAAAGAGCCATTACTGAAAGACCAGCTTTATTTTTTGGCACACATCAACAAGTTTATAAAATGTCTGCTTTAAAAATTGGACATTTACAGTATATCTGAATTTTGTATTTTGCCTTTAAAGGAAGTATAGATATAAAATAATTGTTCTGTGAGGTCAAGATATGAAAACAAGAAGACTAACGCTTTAGAATCACTGCCTATAGTAAAGGTTTACTTCTATTATCTGCTAAAAGAATGACACTTGGACCGATTCATAAAAGCCAGAGAGATATGCTTTAAAACTGGAGGCATAGTACTAACTGGGTATTTTGGGTAATATTCTCATACGGACTATCTCTCAGGGTCTGACACTCTGTTGCATCAACTTATCTTTGGGCTTATTCTATATTTAAAAAATAGCTCTGTGTATACAAAGGAGCATGGGGGAGCTCATGACTATAATGAGGATGATATTGACACAGCCCCAAATGATCCACAATGGCTTAACAGTGATATGTTCCAGAAATCTTTAGACAGAATAAAGGTGGATAAAGCACTTGGACCAGATGGCATCTACCCACGCATTCTAAAAGAATTGAGCGCTGTAATTTCAAAGCCTTTGTTTCTAATTTTTAGGGACTAGTTAAGGACTGGACTAGTACTACTGGATTGGTGTAGGGCCAATGTGGTGCCTATATTTAAAAAGGGATCGATGTCTTTGCCAAGTAGCTATAGACCTGTTAGTTTAACTTCTATAGTCGGGAAGATACTGAAGAGTTTATTAAAAGACCACATAGATGAGTCCTCGCTGGAAAAAAATATTTTAAGCAACAGACAGCATGAATTCATGAAAGACAATGATATCATATATATGTATCCTTAGATCTATTCAGCAAAGAATAGGATACCAACCCTTGCACTTAAAAAACCATAAGAACATTGGAAGACCACCATATAGTAAGTTGCCAGACATAATTCAAACCTATAGAAACTTACCAAATACATTATACATAATGTATACATATATATTCCTCAGGCTGCACCATAGTGGTTCCTGCTGCGAACTCATCCAGACACAAAAGAGGCTCGCAAGAATAGACAGAGAAAGTATGTATATACAAATAAATAAACAACAAATATACTAATAAATATATATAAAGGATAAAAATAATATTATCACTATCTCCACAGAACTGGTGATAACCATATAATCCTTGAAAAAGGCTACACAGTAGCCGAAACGCGTTGGATAAACACGCTTTGGACCTATAGTTGGAACTCTGTGAACAGATTTTTCCAAGCAACAAGCCTGGAAAAAACAGAGAACAACGTCCAAAAACAAAAGTCACCCCTTTTTTCACCTATGTCACGGATATTTTTCCAAAACTTTACCTTCTTCTTAACACACTTTGGGTCTATAACCCAAACACTTACGCACTGGATATAAGTACAAATAATTGTATCCTAACATTGTATATAAATAAATAATTCTGATTACTTTTTATAAATTGTATGCAACTCACTTGCCCGTAAAAGTCCCACCCCACTTCTTGGCCCGAGGCACCAAGCAATTTCCCCCATGAAAGACAAAAGTTATCAAACAAACCGGATTGCTTTTTATGAGGTGGTAAGTAAAGCCTTGGACAGAAGGGTGGCTGTGGACGTAGTATACTTGGATTTTGCAAAAGCGTTTGACACAGTTCCCCACACACGGCTAATCTGTAAGGTAAAGTCTACAGGCTTGGAAAGATCGGTTTGTAAATGGATAGAAAATTGGCTAAAAGATAGAATTCAGAGAGTAGTGGTTAATGATTCTTACTCTGAATGGTCTAAAGTTATCAGTGGTGTACCCCAAGGTTCAGTGTTGGGACCCTTACTTTTTAATATCTTTATAAATGATATAGGGTCTTGGATTAAAAGCACCATTTCAGTCTTTGCAGATGACACCAAGCTTTGCAGCGGAATAACTTCCTTACAGGATGTCTCCAATTTACAAGCTGACCTCAATGCACTGTTTCATTAGGCAACCATGTGGCAAATGAGGTTTAATGTTGATAAATGTAAAGTTATGCACTTGGGGGCTAAGAATATGCATGCATCATACATACTCAGGAGGAGTAGAACTGGGGGGATCCATAGCAGATAAGGAAATGGGTGTTCTGGTAGATCCTAAGCTTAATAATAGCATGCAATGCCAAGCTGCAGTTTCCAAAGCAAGCAAAATACTTTCTTATTAACAGAGGCATGGACTCGACAGAGAGAGATATCATTTTGCCCCTGTACAAATTAGTAAGACCCTCTCTGGAATATGCAGTTCAGTTTTGGGCACCAGTTCTGAAAAAAGATAATCGGTGAACTGGAGAAAGTGCAGAGAAGGGCAACCAAACTGATGAGGCATGGAGGTGCTCAGCTATGAGAAAAGATTATAGGAACTGAATTTATTCTCTGTTGAGAAGAGGAGATTAAGGGGGATATGATCAACATGTATAAATACATAAGGGGTCCATATAGTGAACTTGGCGTTAAGTTATGCACTTTAACTTGCCTAGCGGTATCCCCGAGCGTGACTCGGGGTGGATTTTCTATGCTGTTATCGGTATCCCCGAGTCACGCTCGGGGTGGATGTGCAGAGAGCGCAGCTGTGTCTCTTACCTTCTCCTGGCGATCCAGCGATGATCTCCCATTGCTGTGATCGCCAGCCTTCTGAGATCCCCGCCGCTCGTCCGTCCTCCGTCGGTCTGATGACTTCCTAGTTCCGTTCCCTGCAGCAGCAATGCTGCATGGGTATATGTGTATGTATATATATATATATATATATATATATATATATATATATATATATATATATATATATATGTGTATATATATGTGTGTGTGTATAGATATATATATATATATATATATATATATATATATATATATATATATATATACACACGTACGTATATAGATATATATATATATACATACACCTATATATATAACACATGAATTATAATCTAATCAATAATGTAATTTTGTTATATAATATAATATATATATATATATATATATATATTATATTATATTATTGATTAGATTATAATTCATGCGTTTGTGTTTCAAATTTATCACATCTGGGATGTCTACTAGAGTCTTGTTTTGGTTAGGTTTAAGTCAGTAATTACTAAGAATTGTAGGCCTATAATACATAATGCCAAATTTCCATGAAAAAAATTGTACCGCTTTTGGTACAGAATTCCTGACATAATCATACCGCCAGGGAGTTTAAGGTCAACACAGAGGACAAGGGAGCACTCTTTACGTCTAATGGAAAACAGATTTCGTCTCCAAATAGGGAAATGTTTCTTCACCGTAAGAGCTATGAAAATGTGGAATAGACTCCCTCCAGAGCTGGTTCTGGCCAGCTCACTAGATTGCTTTAAAAAAGGCCTGGATTCTTTCCTGGGTGTACACAATATAAATGGGCACTAATATTTATAGGTAAAGTTGATCCAGGGAATATCCGATTGCCTCTCGGGGGATCAGGAAGGGATTTATTTCCCCTGCTGAAGCAAATTGGATCATGGGGCTTTTTCGCCTTCCTCTGGATCAACTGCGGGTATAGGATTGTGTATATGGGATTGCATGGTTGGGTTTTCTTTATTGTTTTTTTTTTTGTTGTTTTTTCATGGTTGAGCCAGATGGACTTGTGCCTTTTTTCAACCTATAACTATGTAACTATATGTAACTATGTAACTATTATTCAGTAAAGCAGAGCAAAGAATGATAATCACAGTGATAAGGGTACAGAATTCCTGACATAATCATACCGCCAGGGAGTTTAAGGTCAACACAGAGGACAAGGGAGCACTCTTTACGTCTAATGGAAAACAGATTTCGTCTCCAAATAGGGAAAGGTTTCTTCACCGTAAGAGCTATGAAAATGTGGAATAGACTCCCTCCAGAGCTGGTTCTGGCCAGCTCACTAGATTGCTTTAAAAAAGGCCTGGATTCTTTCCTGGGTGTACACAATATAAATGGGCACTAATATTTATAGGTAAAGTTGATCCAGGGAATATCCGATTGCCTCTCGGGGGATCAGGAAGGGATTTATTTCCCCTGCTGAAGCAAATTGGATCATGGGGCTTTTTCGCCTTCCTCTGGATCAACTGCGGGTATAGGATTGTGTATATGGGATTGTATGGTTGGGTTTTCTTTATTGTTTTTTTTTTTGTTGTTTTTTCATGGTTGAGCCAGATGGACTTGTGCCTTTTTTCAACCTATAACTATGTAACTATATGTAACTATGTAACTTCTTGGCCCGAGGCACCAAGCAATTTCCCCCATGAAAGACAAAAGTTATCAAACAAACCGGATTGCTTTTTATGAGGTGGTAAGTAAAGCCTTGGACAGAAGGGTGGCTGTGGACGTAGTATACTTGGATTTTGCAAAAGCGTTTGACACAGTTCCCCACACACGGCTAATCTGTAAGGTAAAGTCTACAGGCTTGGAAAGATCGGTTTGTAAATGGATAGAAAATTGGCTAAAAGATAGAATTCAGAGAGTAGTGGTTAATGATTCTTACTCTGAATGGTCTAAAGTTATCAGTGGTGTACCCCAAGGTTCAGTGTTGGGACCCTTACTTTTTAATATCTTTATAAATGATATAGGGTCTTGGATTAAAAGCACCATTTCAGTCTTTGCAGATGACACCAAGCTTTGCAGCGGAATAACTTCCTTACAGGATGTCTCCAATTTACAAGCTGACCTCAATGCACTGTTTCATTAGGCAACCATGTGGCAAATGAGGTTTAATGTTGATAAATGTAAAGTTATGCACTTGGGGGCTAAGAATATGCATGCATCATACATACTCAGGAGGAGTAGAACTGGGGGGATCCATAGCAGATAAGGAAATGGGTGTTCTGGTAGATCCTAAGCTTAATAATAGCATGCAATGCCAAGCTGCAGTTTCCAAAGCAAGCAAAATACTTTCTTATTAACAGAGGCATGGACTCGACAGAGAGAGATATCATTTTGCCCCTGTACAAATTAGTAAGACCCTCTCTGGAATATGCAGTTCAGTTTTGGGCACCAGTTCTGAAAAAAGATAATCGGTGAACTGGAGAAAGTGCAGAGAAGGGCAACCAAACTGATGAGGCATGGAGGTGCTCAGCTATGAGAAAAGATTATAGGAACTGAATTTATTCTCTGTTGAGAAGAGGAGATTAAGGGGGATATGATCAACATGTATAAATACATAAGGGGTCCATATAGTGAACTTGGCGTTAAGTTATGCACTTTAACTTGCCTAGCGGTATCCCCGAGCGTGACTCGGGGTGGATTTTCTATGCTGTTATCGGTATCCCCGAGTCACGCTCGGGGTGGATGTGCAGAGAGCGCAGCTGTGTCTCTTACCTTCTCCTGGCGATCCAGCGATGATCTCCCATTGCTGTGATCGCCAGCCTTCTGAGATCCCCGCCGCTCGTCCGTCCTCCGTCGGTCTGATGACTTCCTAGTTCCGTTCCCTGCAGCAGCAATGCTGCATGGGTATATGTGTATGTATATATATATATATATATATATATATATATATATATATATATATATATATATATATGTGTATATATATGTGTGTGTATAGATATATATATATATATATATATATATATATATACACGTACGTATATAGATATATATATATATACATACACCTATATATATAACACATGAATTATAATCTAATCAATAATATAATTTTGTTATATAATATAATATATATATATATATATATATATATTATATTATATTATTGATTAGATTATAATTCATGCGTTTGTGTTTCAAATTTATCACATCTGGGATGTCTACTAGAGTCTTGTTTTGGTTAGGTTTAAGTCAGTAATTACTAAGAATTGTAGGCCTATAATACATAATGCCAAATTTCCATGAAAAAAATTGTACCGCTTTTGGTACAGAATTCCTGACATAATCATACCGCCAGGGAGTTTAAGGTCAACACAGAGGACAAGGGAGCACTCTTTACGTCTAATGGAAAACAGATTTCGTCTCCAAATAGGGAAATGTTTCTTCACCGTAAGAGCTATGAAAATGTGGAATAGACTCCCTCCAGAGCTGGTTCTGGCCAGCTCACTAGATTGCTTTAAAAAAGGCCTGGATTCTTTCCTGGGTGTACACAATATAAATGGGCACTAATATTTATAGGTAAAGTTGATCCAGGGAATATCCGATTGCCTCTCGGGGGATCAGGAAGGGATTTATTTCCCCTGCTGAAGCAAATTGGATCATGGGGCTTTTTCGCCTTCCTCTGGATCAACTGCGGGTATAGGATTGTGTATATGGGATTGCATGGTTGGGTTTTCTTTATTGTTTTTTTTTTTGTTGTTTTTTCATGGTTGAGCCAGATGGACTTGTGCCTTTTTTCAACCTATAACTATGTAACTATATGTAACTATGTAACTATTATTCAGTAAAGCAGAGCAAAGAATGATAATCACAGTGATAAGGGTACAGAATTCCTGACATAATCATACCGCCAGGGAGTTTAAGGTCAACACAGAGGACAAGGGAGCACTCTTTACGTCTAATGGAAAACAGATTTCGTCTCCAAATAGGGAAAGGTTTCTTCACCGTAAGAGCTATGAAAATGTGGAATAGACTCCCTCCAGAGCTGGTTCTGGCCAGCTCACTAGATTGCTTTAAAAAAGGCCTGGATTCTTTCCTGGGTGTACACAATATAAATGGGCACTAATATTTATAGGTAAAGTTGATCCAGGGAATATCCGATTGCCTCTCGGGGGATCAGGAAGGGATTTATTTCCCCTGCTGAAGCAAATTGGATCATGGGGCTTTTTCGCCTTCCTCTGGATCAACTGCGGGTATAGGATTGTGTATATGGGATTGTATGGTTGGGTTTTCTTTATTGTTTTTTTTTTTGTTGTTTTTTCATGGTTGAGCCAGATGGACTTGTGCCTTTTTTCAACCTATAACTATGTAACTATATGTAACTATGTAACTATTATTCAGTAAAGCAGAGCAAAGAATGATAATCACAGTGATAAGGGTAGTGATCTATAGCAATAAATCAGCTTTTATGTTTAACTACAAGTATTGTTAAATTGTATTACTACATATAATCACCATCCTTTATACTGCTTTACTGAATAAACTCTGAGTACTGGATTTTGCTCTATTTATGTGGCTGGATTTGGGGACCTGGGCAGCACATAAATAATTTCAGAAGTATCACATACAATATACATTATAACATAACAACACAAACTAATTTCACCAGTCATAAGCTGCAATGCCTAGGGCAACTAGCTTTCCTTGGATAGAAGAAATAGAACAAACTGATCTGTAACAGAATCCCCTATAGCAATATAAAAAATCAAGTCTGTTATAGCTAGATAGATATTAAACTCATCATAAGGCTTCATTCACACTGGATGTTTTTACAGTGGCTGTTTTTGGCGCCAGACATTTCTTTTCTGCAGCCAATAAACTCCCCTGCATGTTATCCTATGTGTCCATGCACACATAGGCTGTTATCAGCAGTTTTTGGCAGGAAAAAACCCCCAGGACTAGTGGGTTTTGAGAGGAGCTTTTCAGCTGTGAAAAGCTCTAACTCTGATAAAAGCTTAAAAACGCTGAAAAATGCAGCTATTCAGTGTTTATCAACGTTTTTGAGCCATAAGCTTTTGTGGAAGCATAGTTTTGCTGAAAAAAAAGCTAAAAAACACTACAGCTGAAAAACGCTACTGCAAAAAAGCTGAAAAACTCCTTCTACAGTTTTCTACTGACGTTTTGATAACGTCCAGTGTGCATGAGGCCTAAAACTGAAAAGAGACACTTCCAGTTGCTTACACACATGAATAGCTATGCTGTAAATTTGATATGTTCGCTATAAAATAAAATAAATTCTTGCGCTCACCTCACAAAAAAAGTATATGGTGGACTGTTGCAGCTCAAGAAGCCCAGACACTGTGCCAATAAAAGATCTAAACCAAAAGAAAGCGTGTTATCCCTTTAAATACCTAAATTTGTGATTAAGTGCAGTAAAGCAAATTATTCTAAAAAAATACTAACATATAAAAATCATGAATAAGTGCAAATAAGCAAACGTGAATGAAAATGTCATATGCAATGTGCAAATTAGCAAATGTGATGAAAAACAGTATATACAATGTGCAAATAAGCAAATGTGAACGGGCCTGTTTTTGTGGATTTGTTCTTGTAGTCCATTAGTCAATGGTTCTTGTAGTTTACTGATGAAAATATACCATCGAGAGTCTGTTGCCAGTGGAGCATTTATGGAGTCTGTGCACTCTTGATCTCAGTAGTTCAAGATCATTTCCATTTGGTAAGCAGTCCCCCACTGCTATAAATATGCACTGTTACTGTAAAAATGACACTGGCAGGGAAGAGGTTAATTTTTATTGGAGAGGGAGGGGTTAATATATGCCTGGTGCTTACTGACGTGAGTGGGGGGAGGTGACTGAGTGACACAGGGACAGATCGCAGGTTCAGCTATGCTGAATCCTGCAATCTGACCCTGCCTGTCACTTAGGAGATCCACACTCGATTCCCCGATGATCACGGAAGAGCGGCGGTGATAACCGCCGCTCCTCCCCTGGCCCGACTCCCGCTGTAACTGAATACAGCGGGAGCGAGCCTCCGGCGGTGCGCTGGCGCGGCCGAGAGAGGGGAATGTCTGGTGACGTAGTTCTACGTCGCCAGACGATAACGAACCACTTTGCCGCAGTACAGTCATCGTGACTGGTCGGCAAGTGGTTAAACAGCACATCTTGAAAAGCCAGTCTGCGTTGAAATCTTTGCCTGAGAGAGACCTTGCTGATGCAGTATAACTACCTTGTGTCTTGTTGTGACATGAAACCGTCTTCCACAAACTTAAAGCGGAGTTCCGGGCACAAAATCGGCCTAATCGATTTTGTGTCCATCCGCTTGGTCTCCTTCACCTGAAAAGTATAGTTAGTATAGATAGTTTTAGGTTTTTTTTTTTTTTTACTTACCTTGTAATTGTAGAAAGAAATACTCACCTATTTTGCACTTCCTCCCTCTGTGGCCGCGGCCCGCGCCGTCACTTCCGGTTTGCAATGATTCCTGGGAGCTGAACGTCATCGCTCCCAGGAATCAATGCGACGGCACCGGCCCCGCTCGTCACTTCCGGTGCGATGCCGCATTCCCTGCTAAACAGCTTCTAGGCATGCCGCACCGAAAGTGACGAGAGGGGCCGGTGAAGGCGCATTCTGGGAGAAGAAGACGCGGAAGAGGACGCAGAAGAGGATCGCGCCGGCTTCAGCTGCCCACAACAGAGATGGCAACGCTGGAGAAGAAATTTTAAAAGTGAGTATTTCTTCTTGCAGGTAAGTGCGAACTGGGACAGATCAGAGGCTATCCATTGTGGAATGTACTAGCCCTGACTGTCCCGGGGGTATGTTCATTGAAAAATTTTTTTTGTGCCCGGAACTCCGCTTTAAAGGGCACTTTTGATGAGCAGATTTTTTTTCCGTAAAGAGCACTGATAAGCAGAATTTTTTTCAACACTGAGCACTTTATTCACTATCAACTGTATATAGACTTTATGGACTTTTTATTCCATTAGATGTTGCCTGTGGTGAATTTATTTTACCAAGAATAATTGCACTAATTTTTTTTTTTTTATTTGGACTGTTTCACATTTGCTTATTTGCACATTATGTATACTGTTTTTGTTCACAATTTGCTTATTTGCACTTATTCGTGATTTTATAGGTTAGTATTTTTTTAGAATCATTTGCTGTTCTGCACTTAATCATAAATGTAGGCATTTAAAGGGACAGTGCACTTTTTTAGCTTAGAAATGTGATACAGTAAACCCCCCTCCATTGCGGGGGTTACGTTCCAGCCGCGAAAAGTGAAAATCCGCGAAATAGAAAATCCCTATTAAAATGCATTGTAGGCATGTTTATTTTACTGTCACTGTACGTGTAAAAGCATTTTAAGGTCTTTAAACACACTTTTAAAACAATAGAAACTCATTTAAACACATAAAAGATACTGAGAGACATAGCAAGAGCTATGGAAAACACAAAAATATTTCATTTTTAATGATTTATATAGTAAAATAACATTACAAAAAGAACCGCAATATACCGGGACCGCAAAAACTGAACCGCGATGGAGCGGGGGTTTACTGTATATTGTATGGTGAATGTTTCCAATACTGCAGTTTAAACACTGGGTTTAGGTCAACACATACAAAACCACATAACATATGGTAAAATATATACATTAATATTACTTTGTATAAAATATCACAAGGACAGGAGAATTTTTAATAACCTTCTTGTCCACATAAAATGAGCTACAATTGAAAAATGATACAATTACCCCAACTTGGACATCCTTGGGGCCCCAGAGGGATATATTGGGAAAGTTGTATTATATGTGGCAACAAAGCACGCCTAATAAGTCATGGATCAACGATCTTGCCATCTCCATACCAAGACACCACCGCAAACCCTGCACAGATTGAAGACTGAACATCCCACTGTCTTTGTGATATTTTATACAATATTATATTAATTGAAAAGTATATATCAATGTAAAAATCTCAAGCTGTAGCTCATCCACTACTGGTCCCACATTTCACTTTTGGTTTTTTAGAGTAATGGGCAACCCCACCAATCAATAGCAAGGGTTGGGACGTGATGGCATAACTGTGTGCCCTACATTTCAGTATTCTTCGAGTGCTTGATAATCTAATATTATGTCCTATTTTAAATCCTCACTTAAGTCCTCACTTCTCGCTTGTCAAGACTGATAGCCTCTGTCAAGCTTCTAGAAGCAGCAATTGTATGTTTCCCCTCCATGTGCTGTAGTTCCTCTCATCTTCATCTATAGCACTATTGAGAGATGGAACTACAGAATACAGCAGGGGATGCAGGCATTTGACATATCTGGAAATTACAGATGCTAAAGACTCTTCTGCAGGCTGTAGCCTTTAAAAAGAAAAAAAAGTTAGAACTCAACACCCACTAGAGAGGTATTAGGAGTCTTCATTTGCAGGCTGCTTGTTTTATTTTTAAGCGAACGTCACTTTCTGATTGGCTGCTATAGGTTTCTCTACACTGTAAACTGTAGTTAGTCAATTACCATCCACTATCATCATCAACGAAGTATATCAACCAACTGAAATACACCTTAAAGTAAAGTAAATATTTCTATGCTTCCAAAATAGTATACATAAATTCCATCTACCCCTGCCATTATTTAAAGAGTTCCCATGCACAAGGGCATATAACTGTTCACAAAGAAATGAGACCTCTGGATGATATCTATTACTCCATATGGACATCAGCAAGACAATCCCTTTCCTGATAACCTCTTATTAACTATACCAACAGGGAACAAGCAAAATCAGTTGACATTGTCTAAACTGTCCACTCAATGCTTCTAAGCTCAGTGTAATGATTGTATCCATAATCATACAACCAAACCAAAAATAAATTGTCAGATTTCCACATAACTGGCCTAAAGTCATTCTGTGCAATTAACAAAGGGATAAGAGAGTGGCATGGGTTCGGTTGTGCCTAAATTTGAGAAAAGGCCTGAATTATGCTTAAGCTACCAGATGAATACAGAAGTGAGCCCTATATGCACTCCTTTATAGGTGCAAGGAGGAATGAAACAACATTTCCTATAAAGAAAAACTACTGACAACTAAGATCATTGTGATGAATTTTACAAATAAGACCTACATGTAAAAGAAACCAAGCAACTTTTTAAAAGTAGAAAGCAAAGTTTCTAAGAAAGTCGCCACAACCCATTTTTCATGGAATACAAATTTACCTTCACTTGACATTATGATATGAACATTCTTCATGTCTCAAGAACAATGAAACAGCTGCAGTGTCTAAATCCATCTTGTAGAGTCATCATCTATCAATATTCCACAAAGACTTGACATTTGGTAACATAGCGAGCAAATGCTCACCAGAGCAACAGACAGGACAAGTAATGTGTGGAAAAAAGGGAATCAGACAAAAAAGAAATAAAAAAATAAAAATCAATAAAGGGCTCATGTACTGCAGTCATACCGCTGTTTGATAGGAAAAAAACACACACACACATAAAAAAAAAAAACTCTGCTGGTTTATATGCACATGCAGAGACCAATAAAAGTGAGAGGCTCTGTGACTAGAGGAAAACCAGTCATGTGACTTTGACAGGTTACATAACTGGTTCTCCTCCAATCTCATTGTACATTATTTCCTAGCTAATGTGATCACATTTAGAAACCCCTGTGGACCTTCTTACAAGAGCATGTCTATGATCTACAATGAGGCTACTAGCTTAGAGTATGGCCATGTTCTTTCATCTTCTACTATTTGATTCCTATTTATGAGTCAATACAGAGGAACCAACCAAACTAACTAGAATGCTGGGTGTGTGAGCCTGAGAGCTAGTGGCTTAAGCCAAGCGTCCCTTTAGGCTCCGTTCACACTAGTGCAACTTGTTATGTGACTTTGAACACAAAGTTGCATGACAAGTCGCAGACCATTAACTTCAATGGCACCTGTTCCAATCTATTTGACTTAAAGTCGAAGCGGAAAATGTTCCTGCACTATTTGAGTGCCAGAGAGTGTAAAGCGAACTTCAGAGTTGCACTCAGAGGCGCACTTGTGTGAACGGAGCCTTAGTTTCACATTATAACCCGCCCTTCATCCAGCTGCTGGAACTGCCAGGCTCAGATCAAGTCAGATGATTTAACAGTATTGATTTTTTTTTTTTTATATATCATTAATTAGTAGGGTATTCAATAGGTGCCATATCCTAGAGCAGTGGTCCTCAACCCTGGTCCTCAGGGCCCACTAACAGGCCAGGTTTGCAAGATAACTGAAATACATCCCAGGTGATATAATTTGCTGCTCAGTGATTGCAGTACTCTAGTCTGCATCCCCCCAAGGTAATACTTAAAATCTGGCCTGTTAGTGGGTCCCGAGGACCGGAGTTGAGGACCACTGTCCTAGAGCAACTATTCAGCATTCCTCTCTCAATTATCAAAATGTATAGTTCCCCTCCTTCCCACTTGTTTTTCTTTCATCTTCCTGTATCAACTCCTACATGGGCATTACTTGACGCCCCTAGAAAACATAGGACAGGGTGCCCAATAGGTGCACTGTGTCCCATTGTATGGAGATAGGCCTCTGGACCCCAATCGCCCAGACTTTCATTGTATGAAACCTAGCTAGACCTACTGTATGTCTGGCCTTTTGTTTATCCTTACATTAATCTTTAGACCTCATTACCTTATAAGGCCTCCCGGCTTTTCTTTGGGGTTTGTAATACGGTAGAATTAAATTATAGCATATAGAACATTTTATTTGGTCTATCTAATTTAATGTCTTTTTTTTTGTTTTCTTTTTCTTGTATTGAAAAAAATATAAATATAGAATGCAAAAAAAAATGTATGATTGGTTGTTCTGGATACTGCACTTTGTAGTAAAGCTTTGTTCTATACACTAATCAGCCATAGCTTTATGAACACCCACCTACTGTTGAGTAGGTCACCTTTTGCTGCCAAATCAGCCCTCACCCATAAAGGCATGCACACCATTAGATGTCTGAAGGTATGCTGTGGTATCTGGCACCAAGCTGTCAGTATCAGATCCTTTACGTACTGTAAACTGGGAGGTGGAACCTCCACGGATCGGATTTGGTTTTCCAGCACAGATCACAGATGCTCAATTAGATTGAGATGTGGGGACTTTGGAGGCCAAGTCAACATCTCAAACTCGTTGTATTCCTCAAACCATTCTTGAAACATTTTTGCATTGTGGCAGGACCTATTATCCTGCTAAAAGAGGCCACTGCCATCACAGAATACCGTTTCTATGGAGGGATGTTCTTGGTCAGAACCAAAATTTTAAATTTAGGTAAGTGGTATGTGTCAAGTAACAGCCACATGAATGGCAGGACCCAAGGGTTCTCAGCAGAACATTACCCAAGCTCCACTTGCTTTCTTTTAATATTGCATCCTGGTGCCATTACTTCCCCAAGTTAGCGATGCACACCCACCTGGCCATCCACCTGATGTAAAAGAATATGTGATACATCAGATCAGGCCACATTCTTCCATTGCTCCATGGTCCAGTTCTGATGCCCACATGCCTACTGTAGGGACCTTTGGCTGTGAACACAGGTCAGCATGGGTACAAAAAATATACTTGCATATTTCTATCAGCTAAATACACTTTTACCAAACAAAATACAAATAAAACATCAACATCCAAAAGTTGTGCATTGCCATAGTGCCTGACCCTGGGACTGTGGAGTGATGTTCATAAGGAAATACCCTCAGGAAGTCATTAAAAGAAAACATGATTCATTCGACCAAACCACCTTCTGCCATTTCTCCATGGTCCAGTTCTGATGCTCAGGTGCCCATTGCAGGTACTTTTGGTTGTGGACACAGGTCAGTACGGGTAACCTGACCAGTCTGCAACTCCACAGCCCCATACACAACAAACTGTGATGCCCATTTTCTCTGCTTTCAACAAATCAACTTCAGTGAAAATAGGTTTACTTGCTGTCTAATACATCCCACCTACTTTCAGATGCTACTGTTATAAGATAATCAATGTTATTCACTTAACCTGTCAGTGGTCATAAAGTTATGGCTGATCGGTATACATGCCATAACATAAGTAGTACTACGAATGAAACAAGAAAATAGTTAATTCTCTATGCATTTTAAGAATTGAGTTCTCCATTCTTGAATTTTCTTTTGGGAACCAAGTTGCCCCAAACTTGCACTGGAGCTGGAGGGAAACTTTTACAGTAAATAACTCTACCCAACACTCTGCTAGCTGAAAATAGTACATCTATAAAAAGGAACACTGCTAAGAAAACAAGTCTGTACCTCAATCTGTACGTCATCCCATGGGTCTAAACGGACAGATTTCACTCGGCTGATCTGAGGGATGTTGCGGTGAATTCCAGAACAGTTCAAGCAAATGAACACCCCAAGAGTGTAGGATGCCCAGTCTGGATCTGTAAGAGAGATGTCAGACAGATGCTTCACATTAATTCACAGACGGATCTCAGCATGAGACAAAGTTACAATATAAGTGCCTCTTTATAATATGTACTAAACTGACTGATAAACTCTGCCAAACTTCATTAAAGATTCTAGAGGAACAGAAGAGTGTAAAAGCAACAGCTTTCTTGATCATTTGCTCATTTGTTAATATGTCTTTCCACAGCTAAATATTGCTCAAACATTTGGTAGAAGGAAAAAAAAGTCCTGCAATCAATGTGAATAACAACCCAAAGATATTCAACTGCCAACAGACATTTATAAAGCATTTGAATTACAATCCACCCACGTGCAATGAAACAGTAAGTGACACTAAATTTAAAGGGCACACTTCAATCTAAACATTAAAATGTGATTACCTAGTATACCTGCTAAAAGTAAGACATTTTAACCCTGGCTTTTATTATCTGCACCTGGCTGCCCCCCCCCCCCGCCTAGTTTGCTATAGTTTCTGAAAGATTGTATTAACATGCCTTATTATATTTCATATATATTTCAGTTTATGCCCATTCTGTGATGGAGTGTGGGCCCTTGCATTTACATAGTAACGAGCCAGACTGACACTCATTCATCCACCCTGGACACCAGACAGTTGGATATTTTGCATTTAGACGACATGTTAAACACCTTTTCATTCATTCATTTGGACACTTGACAGGGTTAAGTCTGCGCATGGAAATTACTGACACCACCTAAACACATTTGACAATTGCTTGCATTAACACATGACAACTGAATACAGACAGAGCGACTCGTACCACAAAACACAGATTCAGATACAAGAACACCTCATATTGACACAGATGCATAGCGAAAACAAAAGCCCTTTCATGTACTGTTCTGTGAGATATGTGCTATTGTTAATTTGACTGATGAATTGTAAACCAGTTTGGAGCAGTCTTTCCCGCTCAAAATGTGCCTTAAATATGAGCGAAACTTGCAATAAAATCAGTTGTGTCTGCGCCAGACTTGTATAAAGTACTCGAAATTTCTACTTGAGTAAAAGTACAAGTGCTCGATCAAAAAGTGACTTGAGTAGAAGTGGAAGTGCTCGCAGAAAAAGTTACTTAAGTAGAAGTACTAAAGTATTCAACATTTTTTTTACTTAAGTATTGCAAGTAGTTTTTTCAAAAAATTTGCTACTTAAGTACTAAAAGTAAAAAGTACCAGTAGTTTTGAAAAAAAAAATTCTACTCAAGTACTGAAAGTAGAAGTACAAGTACTGTGTTATGTAGTTATTAAAGAAAGAAGTCAAAAGTTTGAACATCATATTGTTTTTTATTATTTCAAATGATTTATTCAAATGATTAACCTAAACGACAATCACAATTCCTTAGGCTGTAACTTTTTGTAAACAAAAAACAGATAAAGTATGTCCCTCCCTTCCCCTTTTAAAGCATCCACCTTTTAAAGCCAGGGGTGGTCTCCTCCCTGAGCTTCCTCACTCTCACAGCCAGGCAGATCACTTGAAGTTGAAGGGCCAGGGGTGGAAGGTGGTGTTTTTGGTTCGTCCATCTTTTCAGCTGATCAAAAGGCAGAACAGGAGCATGCGCAGTCTTCTTAATCGCGGTTTGATTTGATTTGCTCAATTGATGATGATGTGCCAGGCCAGCTTCATCAAACCTACAACGCTTAAAGTGAAAAATGCATCAAAAACTACTAACAAAGTTGCTGTGCTAAA
>NW_028119345.1:0-30041 GCF_965119305.1 Pelophylax lessonae | reverse complement strand
CCTCTTGACCTCTACGAATTTCGCACGCTGTTTCTGCACCACCACAGAGTAATCGGGGAACAGGGAGATCCTTGAGTTCTCAATCTTGAGCCTACCCTGCATTCCCCTGGCTTTAGTAATTGAGGAATTTGAAGATGAAAGTGCGCGGGGGGGGGGGGGGGGGGCTCCAGGAGGAAGAGGTCGCATAGGCACCCTATGAGCACGTTCCACCGAAAACATGGAAGTAAAGGATTCTTGCCCAAAAGTAGAGAGCAGCCATTGTTCAATGAAAGCCACAGGATCTTTACCTTCCGCCCGCTCAGGGATCCCAATTGCTCTGATATTACTCCGTCTCATCCTATTCTCCAAGTCATCCAGACGAGCAGCTTGCTGGGCTGAGAGCAGGGCAGTATGTTTCACTTTCCTTTGCAAAGGCGCCATGTCATCCTCCAGGGAGCTGACCCTGCCTTCCACTGCCGTTGTCCTCTCCCTCAATTTCTGCATATCATGTCTCATGAACGATATCTCAGCCTTGACCCCCTTTAACTCCGCTGTCAGGGCCGTAATTGAGGTGGTACAGGTGGTAACCACAGCCATAATGTCCTGCAACGTGGGTTCTGTGCCCGGGGTAGGAGATGATTGCCTCAGGGCCTGGTCTGCATCTGCTGCCTCCCAATCAGCAATCTGGTGGGAGAGATCCTTAAAGGGAACAGTGTCATCCGTGTCTGCATGCGACCCCGGTGAGCCGGATTGATGGTCCTCAGATAGAGTTTGGGGGTCCCGGGCAGCAGGCTTAGCAAAAAGCTTTTGAGCAGCCTCCAGATATGTGGCCTTCTGTGCTGGCGCTGCGAGGCGCCGCCATCTTGGATCGGGCCGGCCTGTGCGGATTTCCCTCTTTACCCTTCTTAGACATCACAGCGAGAAGATGGAGGACTCACCGGGTGATCACCGCACTCCAGGGAACACAGGGCACCGAGTGACGGTAGAAATCGGAGCAGGATAAGGAGTTACACAGGATAACTACCAGGATCAACAGCGGAGCTCACAGCATGCACGTCCGCTCACACCCGCAGCTCGGCCACGCCCCCTGAAAAAAAATTTAGTCAAAATGACTGTATTTTTGTCTTTTAGAGTCTTAAAAGGCTTGTAGGCTTTTTAGACACTTGAAAACCAAAATAGAGTCATTTTGACCCAAAAAAATTTTGTCAGGCTATTGGTTACCACATGCAGTTATCTTGTCTAAAAAGCGGCTGTTTAAGACTCTAAAAGACGAAAAGATGAAAATTTTGACAAAAAAAAGTCAGACCTTTGATGACCAAATGTAGTTAATTTGACTAAAAAATGCTTTTTAGACACTTGGAGACCAAAATAATTTAACTTTGACCAAAAAATTTTTTTCAGGCCATTGGTTTACCAAATGCAGTTATCTTGTCTAAAACCGGCTTTTTAAGACTCTAAAAGGCGAAAATATAGTCATTTTGACTAAAAACAATTTTCAGACCTTTGGTGACCAAATGCAGTTATTTTGAGGAATAAAGGCTTTTTAGACACTTGGAGACCAAATTAGAGTCATTTTGACCAAAAAAATTTTTCAGGCCATTGGAGACCAAATGCAGTTATCTTGTCTAAAACAAGCGTTTTAAGACTCTAAAAGACGAAAATAGTCATTTTGACCAAAAACATTTTTTCAGGCTATTGGTTACCACATGCTGTTATCTTGAAAGCCAACGAATAAAGGAAAAGCCAAAAGCCTACAGCACCTGGTATTCCCAGCTGGTCTCCCATCCAGGTACTAACCAGGCCTTACCCTGCTTAGCTTCTGAGATCAGACAGGACCAGGCGTGTTCAGGGTGATGTGGCCGTAGGCGATCACCACTGCCACCATCGACCCCTTTGAACTTGGCCATGACAAGATGGCACCTCAGGAGAAACAAAAAAAAAGCCAACGAATAAAGGAAAAGCCAAAAGCCTACAGCACCTGGTATTCCCAGCTGGTCTCCCATCCAGGTACTAACCCGTATAGATGATCGAATGGTTTGGGTCGACCATCGGTTCGACCCGAACATTGGGTGTTCGAAATTCGGCCGAATTCCGAACTTTTTGCGGTAAAAGTTCGGAATTCAGCCACCAGAACCGCCCAAAATGCACTGGTACAGGAACTGGGCTTTAAAAGAACGTGATTGGCCCAGAAACATCAGCAAAAGCCAATGAGGGGGCAGGAGTCTTCTGGGAACGTGATTGGAGTGACTACGGAGACCAGGTTCCAATCAGAAGTGAATACGCCCACAGTATATAAGATAGCCCCGCCTAACCCCTAGCACAGTGATACAGAGTCTGTTGAAGAGAGTGGAAGCATTTCTCTTACTCCTGCTTTGCTACACTATGTTTTCTGCATAGGCGAGTGCTTCTAAAGCTCCATATAGCAGAATTGCATTCAGCTTACAGCCAGTCAGTGTAGTTAGAAATACAGCGATTGTGCTGGTTTTTTGAGTTAGAAATGAGGAAAGGGATATCTAGTGTAGTTAGGGAACTTTGTACCACAGTAGTTAGATGTAATAATCTAGTTTCTGTAGGGAAAGTGAAAGTGAAAGTGTGAGGGTTCTGTGTAGTGAGCACGTTCCACAGTGCTGATATATCTACAGCAGGTATACGTGCTTGCTAGTCAGCAAAATACATTGCCTCAGTGACAACTTAACGCCTGTTCTTGAAAGCGTTAGGTCCACTGTGCAAAAGGCTTTGCAACTGTGCGTGACACGCATCTGCTGTGCTGTATTCAGCGACAACTGTGGGTCGCATAGCAGTGTGCATTTTTCACCGCACAGAGTTGCCAACGCCTCAGTGACAAATATGCCAGGTAGACCAAGAAAAGGCATACGTGGCCCTGCTGCGGAAAGGGGCACAGCTTCTAGGGTGTCTAGAGGCAGGGGTGGACGTGGTGGTCAGTCCTCAGCCAGGCCACCATTTGCGGACCCGCCGGCAGCGGGTAAAACTATCCGGTCCCGGATCCTCAGAGACAGGAAGTCGAGTGAGGGCAAGATGGCCCTCACTCGACTCTATGGTCTTGGAGGACCGGAGCTACGTCAAAAGACATTGCCTAGCAACCGGTTTAAAGGGCCACTTTTTTTTTTCTTTTTTTTTTTTTCCTCTTTCAACAATTTTTTTTTCTTTTTTAGTGCAGTTGTGAGGTGTGAGGTCTTTTTGACCCCAGATCTCACAATAAAGAGGACCTGTCATGCCTATTTCTATTACAAGGGATGTTTACATTCCTTGTAATAGGAATAAAAATTATCAAAACATTTTTTTTTAAAACTGTATAAAAATAAAAAAATAATAAATAAAATAAATAGGAAAAAATAAATTAAAGCGGTCTGTCGCTGCAGAAGCAAACGCATACGCAAGTCCTGCCCACATATGTAAACGGTATTCAAACCATACATGTGAGGTATCGCCGCGATCGTTAGAGTGAGAGCAATAATTTGAGCCCTAGACCTCCTCTGTAACTCTAAGCTAGTAACCTCCAGAAATTTTCAAAATGTTGCCTATGGGGATTTTTAAGTACCAATGTTTGGCGCCATTCTGTGAGAATGCGCAATTTTGAAGCATGACATGTTGGGTATCTAATTACTCGGCGTAACATTATCTTTCACATTATGGAAAAAAATTGGGCTAAATTTACTGTTTTCTTATTTTTTAGTTCAAAAAAGTGAATTTTTTTCAAAAAAATCGCATTTGGAAGACTGCTGCGCAAATATGGTGTGATAAAAAATATTGCAACGATCTCCATTTTATTCTCTAGGGTCTTTGCTAAAAAAAATATATAATGTTTGGGGGTTCCAAGTAGTTTTCTAGCAAAAAAAATGATTTTAGCTTGTAAACACCAAGTGTCAAAAATAGGCCCAGTCTTAAAGTGGATAAATGGACAACTTTGTGAAAAGGGCTACTTGGATGTTAGACCTATGTTTGTGGCCAGGCTGTGAAAAAGTGTTACACATGTGGTATCGCCATACTCAGGAGGAATAGCAGAATGTATTTTGGGGTGCAATTTTTGCTATGTACATGCTATGTGTTAGAAATATTGCATAAATGGACAGCTTTGTGTAAAAAAACGTGTTTTCATTTTCTTTCCACATTTTCCAAAAACTTGTGGAAAAAAATGACATTCAAAAGACTCATTATGCCTCAAAAATTATACGTTGGGCTGTTTGCTTTCCAAAATGGGGTCATTTTATGGGGGTTTCCATTGTCCTGGTGCTCCAGGGCCTTCAAAAGTGCGATAGGTTGTCAGGAAATGATATGTGTAATTTGTGCTCCTAGAATGCCGGACGGTACTACTTGGATGTTAGGCCTCTGTATGTGGCCAGGCTGTGAAAAAGTCTCACACATGTGGTATCGCCATACTCAGGAGGAGTAGTAGAATGTGTTTTGGGGTGTAGTTGCAAGTATACATGTGCTGTGTGAGAGAAATAACCTGTTAATAAGGCAATTTGTAAAAAAAAAACTCATTTTGCAAAGCATTGTGGGAAAAAATTACAACTTCAAAAAACTCACCATGCCCCTTATTAAATACCTTGGAATGTCTACTTTCCAAAAAGGGGTCATTTGGGGGGTATTTGTACTTTCCTGACTTTTTAGTGTCTCGAGAAATGAGATAGGCCTTCAGTACATCAGGTGTGATCAAGTGTGATCAATTTTCAATGATTCGCACCATAGCTTGTGGACTCTATAACTTTCACAAAGACCAAATAATATACACTTATTTGGTTTTTTTTTACCAAAGATAAGTAGCAGTATAAATTTTGGCCAAAATTTGTGAAGAAAAATGACTAATTTGCAAAATTTTATGACAGAAACAAAGAAAAATTTGTTTTTTCACGATATTTTCAGTCTTTTTTTATTTATAGCACAAAAAATAAAAAACCCAGTATTTATCAAATAGCATCAAAAGAAAGCTCTATTTGTGTAAAAAAAAAGGACACAATTTTTGTATGGGTACAGTCTAAAAATCCCTTTTTAGTCAAAATAACTGCATTTGGTAAGCGAAGGTCTGAAAAAAAAATGTAGTCAAAATAATTGTATTTTCGTCTATTAGAGTCTTAAAAAGCCGGTTTTGGACAAGATAATTGCATTTGGTAACCAATCGCCTGAAACAATTGTTTGGGTCAAAATGACTCTATTTTGGTCTCCAAGTGTCTAAAAAGCCTTTTTTAGTCAAAATAACTGCATTTGGTCACCAAAGGTCTGAAAAACTTTTTTAGCCAAAATGACTGTATTTTTGTCTTTTAGAGTCTTAAAAAGCCGGTTTTAGACAAGATAATTGCATTTCGTTACCAGTGATCTGAAAACATTTTTTTGGTCAAAATGACTCTATTTTGGTCTCCATGTGTCTAAAAATCCTTTTTTAGTCAAAATAACTGCATTTGGTCACCGAAGGTCTGAAAAAAAATTTAGTCAAAATTATTGTATTTTTGTCTATTAGAGTCTTAAAAAGCCGGTTTTGGACAAGATAATTGCATTTGGTAACCAATCGCCTGAAACATTTGTTTAGGTCAAAATGACTCTATATTGGTCTCCAAGTGTCTAAAAAGCCTTTTTTAGTCAAAATAACTGCATTTGGTCACCAAAGGTCTGAAAAACTTTTTTTGGCAAAATAACTGTATTTTTGTCTTTTAGAGTCTTAAAAAGCCGGTTTTAGACAAGATAATTGCATTTCGTTACCAGTGATCTGAAAACATTTTTTTGGTCAAAATGACTCTATTTTGGTCTCCATGTGTCTAAAAATCCCTTTTTAGTCAAAATAACTGCATTTGGTCACCGAAGGTCTGAAAAAAAATTTAGTCAAAATGATTGTATTTTCGTCTATTAGAGTCTTAAAAAGCCGGTTTTGGACAAGATAATTGCATTTGGTAACCAAAGGTCTGAAAACCTTTTTTTGGCAAAATGACTGTATTTTTGTCTTTTAGAGTCTTAAAAAGCCGGTTTTAGACAAGATAATTGCATTTCGTTACCAGTGATCTGAAAACATTTTTTTGGTCAAAATGACTCTATTTTGGTCTCCAAGTGTCTAAAAAGCCTTTTTTAGTCAAAATAACTGCATTTATTCACCAAAGGTCTGAAAAACTTTTTGAAAGTTTTTCAAAAAAAAGTCATTTTGATCAAAAAAATGTTTCCAGATCACTTTTAACGAAATGCAATTATCTTGTCTAAAACCGGCTTTTTAAGACTCTAAAATACAAAAATACAGTCATTTTGGCTAAAAAAGTTTTTCAGACCTTTGGTGACCAAACGTAGTTATTTTGACTAAAAAGGGCTTTTTTACGCTTTTTTCAATACGCTATGCTGTACCCTTCCAGGCTCTGGGTGGTGGCCCGGGATGAGGTGTTGTTCTTTGACAAGCCTTCTGCTGCTGTTCAATGGCTGGATGCTAATGGTGGGGCCCTGCGGGCGGCCACTTCCCCCAGGCGAGAAGACCTTTGAGGATCGTTTCTACTTTTTGGAACTTTTGTACTCTTTCGGCCGGTCATGGATCCTTTCGGTTCTCCTGCCTATACCTGGCACTTGATGTTACACACACTTTTCCTGTTATGATGGGAGCTCTTCTGCTGCACTAATGGTTGCTACCTCTCACATGGTTGCTAATTTTGAGGAGACTACACTGGCATCGGTGGTCCCTCTTCGGTTTCCCCCCCCTGGTCGTGACTGGACATGCCCTATTGACTCGTCCCTTCCCCCACACGTGGCAGACGTGTATTGCCTTTTTGTTCCCCCCTTTTTGCCTTTTTTCTGGTCCTGGACTTTGGTTCGATTTTTGCTTTTCCTGCATGTACTTTGTCGCTCTACTGCTATTATTTTACCCTATGCTGTGGATGTTCCTATTGACTGTTCTCTATGCTGGGGCTGCACCGGTACTGTGTGGGCTGGGCGACTACTCCTGTTGCTCTCTCTATATAGCTGGGCTGTGCTGATGGGGTGTAGTGGGTTCACCTTTTCTGGGTGCCCTCTTTCACCTCCCTGGCCGGGTTGCCTGACGCTCCGTGTATGGCTACATTTTGACTATGGCTGATAATATTTGTGTGATGTCCTGGAATGTGCGGGGCCTCAGCAACCCGGTAAAGAGGACGGCGGTGCTCCGCACCATCAAACGCCTGCAGGCAGATGTGGTTTGCCTGCAGGAGACCCATATGTCTCCTTCCACTTCCCCGTGTCTAGCTCCTAGCGTATTTAGTCACCAGTTCCACTCTGTTTACTCCACTTATTCGAGAGGGGTGTGTATTTTGATTAAGAAGGGGGTACGGTTTCTATGCTCAAAGTCTGTGATTGACCCTGAGGGCCGGTTTGTTTTATCCTGCCAACTAGCAAGCCTTAGGTGTGTACTTGTGCCCCCCCCCCGTATTCTGCAGGGGTACTTAAACTTATCGTGCCACATATTGCTCAACTTCCTGATGTGCCCCCGCTGATGTTGGGGGACTTTACTGCCTGGGATAGGTTTTCCTCTCACTCCGGTGGACCTATGCTGGCCGGGGGGCTACGCCCCTTGCTCGGTTGGTGGGTGAACTCGGACTGACAGATGTCTAGAGGATGGGCCACCCTGAGGTACGAAAGTTTTCGTGCTTCTCGGCGTCACACTCGGGATTGTCTAGGATAGATCTGGGGCTGGGTAATGGTTCGCTACTGCCTCTGGTGGTCGTGGCGGGGAAATCCCTTTGGAAACTCAATGCATTCTGGCTGACGCTCTTTCCTAGTCCTGATCCCCTGCCACCCAAACTAACATCCTTTTTTGCTGACAATTTGGAATCCGCAGAGGTGGGGGTGGTGTGGGATGCGGCTAAGGCATTCATGGGAGGTCAGTTTATACGTACGGTTAATGCCATTAAAACGGACACCAGGCAATGGGAGAATACTGTGTTGGACGCAGTGACTAGAGCGGAGGAAACTTATGTTAGGGACCCGTCAGATGATACTCAGAGGTCGTGGCTGGCTGCCCAATCTATGGCCAAGTCGGTCTCGATTCAAAAGGCTGAAAACAAGCGCTTATTCTTGCAGCAGAGGTATTTTTAGAAGGGAGAAAACACGGGTCATATGTTGGCCATGCTGGTTCGCTCGCAGCAGCCTGCGGCATTTATACCCCAGATTAAGGATCCTCAGGGGGTGCTCTGGCACGCCACGGCTGACATACGGAGAGTACTTGGGAAGTTTTATGCTGATCTTTACTCCTCTAAGATCTCGGCTGACTCACGAGAAATTGCCGATTTTTTTGGCTTCCTGCGATTTGCCTTCTCTGTCTGCCTGGGACGTGGCTGTGCTTGGGGCCCCCCTTACGGAAAATGAACTTTATGCGGCCTTGAAATCTACTAAGCCTGGTAAATCTCCGGGGGCTGATGGTATCCCGTCGGAGGTTTACAGCCGATACGCTGAACAGTTGGTGCCCGTGCTGCTGCGGGTATATAACGAAGCCTTCCGTATTGGCCGCTGTTAGGAATGCTTCCTGAGCACACTGATGTGCTGTCATGAATCTGCAATCTAAAGGGTTAACCTAGAGCAGACTAATTGCAGTAATTGGCAAACAGGCTGCCTTATTTAAACAGCTCAGAAGCACTGTGTCTTTGCTGACTTGTCTGCAGCTCTTCCTGTGTTCCTGAAGCCTGCTTCCTGTTACCTGTTTGATATCCGTTTTGACCTTTGGCTTGTTCCTGACCTTGTTGACCTGCTGCCCGTCCTAACCCCCGGCTTGTTTGACCATTCTCTCGGATCTCCCTTGTCTGCTTATCTGCCTTCGGATCATGACCGGCTTCTCCCTTGGTGGGGCGACCCTGAGGACTGCGACCTGGTATCCACACGCAGCAAAATCCATCCTCACCACTAGAGGCTCTGGTGAAAACCGGTGGATACTTAGATTCCGCACCTCAGGTTAGCCTGTGTCACTTACCTTGGGGGTTCCCGTCTAAGCACCGCCCTCTGGCACACGTGGGGCCTTCCTCTGCCATCAGGCTACCTCTTGTATCCCTAACAGCCACCTTCCTGCCTCTATGTCCAAAGCTATAGTTGTTTTCCTGCTGAAGCCCGGCAAGGATCCGCTTTTGGCGGATTCCTAAAGGCCCATATCTCTACTCACAACGGATGTTAAAATTCTAGCTAAGATACTGGCCACTAGGCTGTCCTCTGTTGTCCAGGGGGTTGTCCATAGGGATCAATCGGGGTTTATCCTGACCAAATCGACGGCACTTAATCTCCGCCGACTATTTCTGAACCTTCAGATCCCAGTAGACAACCCTGGGAACCGGGCAGTCTTTTCGCTAGATGCCGCTAAGGCATTCGATAGTGTTGAATGGGTGTACCTATGGGAAGTTCTCAAACGCATTGGTGTGGGAGAGAACTTTCTGAACTGGGTGCGGGTACTGTACGCTGCCCCCACGGCCAGACTGAGGGTGAAAGGGGAGCTTTCTGGACCCTTCTGTTTGCACAGGGTGACTAGACAGGGCTGCCAACTATCTCCATTGCTGTTTGCCATGGCACTGGAGACCTTAGCGGCGCGGATTCGGTCCTCCCCTGACATAGTGGGGTTCAGAAGGGGCTCCCATGCAGACGTTATCTCACTCTATGCGGATGACACACTGCTCTACCTAGGTGATACAGGGGAATCCTTGCGGGCGGTAATGTCCCTTATTGACTATTTTGGGTCCCTGTCGGGATTTTCCATAAATTGGGATAAATCAGTTTTAATGCCCCTTGATCCCATAACTCAGCCTCTTCCGGACTGTGCATCCACAGTGCGAGTGGTTGACTGCTTCAAATATTTGGGGATCCAGGTGTCTCCTGATCCTACCCAGTATATCACACTGAACCTCGTACCTCTGCTGCAAAGTTCCCTTGTCGGTGGCTGGGTGAGTCAATCTAATTAAGATGGTGTGGGCTCCTCAACTTCTTTATGTCTTGCACAACTCCCCAATCTGGATACCCAGGAAATGGTTGTATAGGATTGACTCCCAGTTCCGAGAACTGATCTGGTGCTAAAAAGTGGCTAGGATTAAATTGGCTACCCTGCAGATGGGCAAGGATAGTGGTGGCTTGGCAGTCCCCAACCCCAGAGTATATTTTCTAGCCTTCCAGGTTCAGCATATGGGGGGATGGGGTCTTTTGGATCCATTCGTTCCTATTGGGTCCCTACTGACTCGCCTCACCCTGTCCTTGTACACCTTGAAGCGGGGTTCTCCAATATGGGGACTCGGTTACCCACACTCGCCTTGATTCGCATGGTGTGGCACTGTGTCAAGGGGATGTTGCAGATCACGGGTTACCTTCCTCAGACTCCGATTTGGCATAATCGCAACTTTTCGGAACTGTTTCGTCTAGAGGGCGTGGAGATGTGGGAGGCCCATGGTGTATATTTTATAGCACAATTGTTCAGAGCTGGGGTACTGAAATATATTCAAGACTTACAGAGGGAGTTTGATGTTCCTAGGCACTGTTTCTTTCGCTACCTACAATTGAGACACGCGATGATGGCCCAGGCAGGCTTGGCTTCTTTGACACCCGACACTCACTGCCTGTTGGGTGAGGTGTTTCGGGTCTCGGACAAGAAGGGTATGATCTCACAGGTTTATGTCCTTCTGTTGGGATCCGTGCAGGACCCCTCTTCCCTCCCTGCTCGTGCGGGGTGGGAGGGGGGATCTTGGACCCATAGATGGGCAGACGTGGGATCTTTGCCTCTCATCAATCATCGATTTTGGATCGCCTCCAGGGTGCCGAGCAGGGGCCAGTGGATAACACAGGTCAATGCCTCTTTAATCAGGGAAAAGCCATACCAGCATCGAAATGCTCACAAGAAATTTGCCCCGTTATGGCAACCTTGGTTGGATGACCCGGCCTTGGCTCCCCCCAGTTGGTTATGGATCGGCTGCTCATTGGATAGGGTAGCATTTCTTGAGAAGGTCTAGCGTGCAGAGTCCTCCCTTCCTTTCCCCCTCCCCCCAACCTTTAAATTTTCTGCCACTGTTTTCCTTTTTTCCCTTCCCTTCTCCTTTGCACTTAGTACTTCAGGTGGGTTTTTGCTACTTTACGGAGGTGTGTGCTATATTGCTAGATGTTCATGGTCCTATTACTATTGGGAGGGAATAACTGTATGTTTTTATTTATCCTTCTCTTATGCACAGGGGCACATGCTCAGGTTTGTTTACTTGGCTGTAATTTTCACCTGAATGCAATGGTTTATGGATGACGTTTTCCTGTACTGTTGCTGTTATATCCTTTATATATTTGTATTTTTCCGAACACTGGTTCTGTAACTGATTATGTCTACCGTTCATGTTATTTATTCAGTGTACTGTTTATACTCAATAAATATTAAAAAAAATTCAGACCTTTGGTGATTAAATGCAAAAAAAATAAATGCTTTTTAGACACTTGGAGACCAAAATAGAGTCATTTTGACCCAAACAAGTGTTTCAGGCGGTTGGTGACCAAATACAGTTATTTTGACTAAAAGGGGCTTTTTAGACACTTGGAGACCAAAATAGAGTCATTTTGACCAAAAAAATGTTTTCAGATCACTGGTTACGAAATGCAATTATCTTGTCTAAAACCGGCTTTTTAAGACTCTTAAAGAAAAAAATACAGTCATTTTGGCTAAAAAAGTTTTTCAGACCTTTGGTGACCAAATGCAGTTATTTTGACTAAAAAAGGCTTTTTAGACACTTGGAGACCAAAATAGAGTCATTTTGAGCCAAACAAATGTTTCAGGCAATTGGTTACCAAATGCAATTATCTTGTCAAAAACCGGCTTTTTAAGACTCTAATAGACGAAAATACAATAATTTTGACTACATTTTTTTTTCAGACCTTTGGTGAAAATAACTGCATTTGTTCACCAAAGGTCTGAAAACCTTTTTAAGCCAAAATGACTATATTTTTGTATTTTAGAGTCTTAAAACACCGCTTTTAGACAAAGTAAAGTACTCTTGGTAACCAATGGCCTGAAAAAATGTTTTTGGTCAAAATGACTCTATTTAGGTCTCCAAGTGTCCAAAAAGCCCTTTTTAGTCAAAATAACTACGTTTGGTCACCAAAGGTCTGAAAAATTTTTTTAGCCAAAATGACTGTATTTTAGTCTTTTAGAGTCTTAAAAAGCCGGTTTTAGACAAGATAATCGCATTTCGTATGCAGTGATCTGAAAACATTTTTTTATTCAAAGTGACTCTATTTTGGTCTCCAAGTGTGTCTAAAAAGCCCCTTTGAGTCAAAATAACTGTATTTGGTCAAAAATGATTGTATTTTCGTCTATTAGAGTCTTAAAAAGCCGGTTTTGGACAAGATAATTGCATTTGGTAACCAATCGCCTGAAACATTTGTTTGGGTCAAAATGACTATTTTGGTCTCCAAGTGTCTAAAAAGCCTATTTTAGTCAAAATAAATGCATTTGTTCACCATAGGTCTGAAAACCTTTTTTTAGCCAAAATGACTGTATTTTTGTCTTTTAGAGGCTTAAAAAGCCGGTTTTAGACAAGATAATTGCATTTCGTAACCAGTGATCTGAAAACATTTTTTTGGTCAAAATGATTCTATTTTGGTCTCCAAGTGTCTAAAAAGCCTTTTTTAGTCAAAATAACTGCATTTGGTCACCAAAGGTCTGAAAATCTTTTTTAGCCAAAATGACTGTATTTTTGTCTTTTAGAGTCTTAAAACACTGCTTTTAGACAAGATAAACTACATTTGGTAACCAATGGCCTGAAAAAATGTTTTTGGTCAAAATGACTCTATTTAGGTCTCCAAGTGTCCAAAAAGCCCTTTTTAGTCAAAATAACTACGTTTGGTCACCAAAGGTCTGAAAAACTTTTGTAGCCAAAATGACTGTATTTTTGTCTTTTAGAGTCTTAAAAAGCCGGTTTTAGACAAGATAATTGCATTTCGTTACCAGTGATCTGAAAAAATTTTTTTAGTCAAAATGACTCTATTTTGGTCGCCATGTGTCTAAAAATCCCTTTTTAGTCAAAATAACTGCATTTGGTCACCGAAGGTTTGAAAAAAAATCTAGTAAAATGATTGTATTTTCGTCTATTAGAGTCTTAAAAAGCCGGTTTTGGACAAGATAATTGCATTTGGTAACCAATCGCCTGAAACATTTGTTTGGGTCAAAATGACTCTATTTTGGTCTCCAAGTGTCTAAAAAGCCTTTTTTAGTCAAAATAACTATATTTGGTCACCAAAGGTCTGAAATAAAAAATTAGTCAAAATGACTGTATTTTCATCTATTAGAGTCTTAAAAAGCCGGTTTTTGACAAGATAATTGCATTTGGTCACCAAAGGTCTGAAAAACTTTTTTAGCCAAAATGACTGTATTTTTGTCTTTTAGAGTCTTAAAACACTGCTTTTAGACAAGATAAACTACATTTGGTAACCAATGGCCTGAAAAAATGTTTTTGGTCAAAATGACTCTATTAAGGTCTCCAAGTGTCCAAAAAGCCCTTTTTAGTCAAAATAACTACGTTTGGTCACCAAAGGTCTGAAAAACTTTTTTAGCCAAAATGACTGTATTTTTGTATTTTAGAGTCTTAAAAAGCCGGTTTTAGACAAGATAATTGCATTTCGTTACCAGTGATCTGAAAAAATGTTTTTGGTCAAAATGACTCTATTTAGGTCTCCAAGTGTCTAAAAAGCCATTTTTAGTCAAAATATCTACGTTTGGTCACACAAGGTCTGAAAAACTTTTTTAACCAAAATGACTGTATTTTTGTCTTTTAGTCTTAAAAAGCCGGTTTTAGACAAGTTAATTGCATTTCGTTACCAGTGATCTGAAAACATTTTTTTGGTCAAAATGACTCTATTTTGGTCTCCAAGTGTCTAAAAAGACCCTTTTGGTCAAAATATCTGTATTTGGTCACCAAAGGTTTTAAACAAAAAATGTAGTTTAAATGATTGTATTTTCGTCTATTAGAGTCTTAAAAAGCCGGTTTTTGACAAGATAATTGCATTTGGTAACCAATCGCCTGAAACATTTGTTTGGGTCAAAATGACTCTATTTTGGTCTTCAAGTGTCTAAAAAGCCTTTATAAGTCAAAATAACTGCATTTGGTCACCAAAGGTCTGAAATAAAAAATTAGTCAAAATGACTGTATTTTTGTCTTTTAGAGTCTTAAAAAGCCGGTTTTAGACAAGATAATTGCATTTCGTATGCAGTGATCTGAAAACATTTTTTGATCAAAATGCATTTGTTCACCAAAGGTCTGAAAACCTTTTTTTAGCCAAAATAACTGTATTTTTGTCTTTTAGAGTCTTAAAAAACCGGTTTTAGACAAGATTATTGCATTTCGTATGCAGTGATCTGAAAACATTTTTTTGGTCAAAATGATTCTATTTTGGTCTCCAAGTGTCTAAAAAGCCTTTTTTAGTCAAAATAACTGCATTTGGTCACCAAAGGTCTGAAAATCTTTTTCAACCAAAATGACTGTATTTTTGTCTTTTAGAGTCTTAAAACACTGCTTTTAGACAAGATAAACTACATTTGGTAACCAATGGCCTGAAAAAATGTTTTTGGTCAAAATGACTCTATTTAGGTCTCCAAGTGTCCAAAAAGCCCTTTTTAGTCAAAATAACTACGTTTGGTCACCAAAGGTCTGAAAAACTTTTTTAGCCAAAATGACTGTATTTTTGTCTTTTAGAGTCTTAAAAAGCCGGTTTTAGACAAGATAATTGCATTTCGTTACCAGTGATCTGAAAAAAAATTTTTAGTCAAAATGACTCTATTTTGGTCTCCATGTGTCTAAAAATCCCTTTTTAGTCAAAATAACTGCATTTGGTCACCGAAGGTCTGAAAAAAAAATTTAGTCAAAATAATTGTATTTTCGTCTAATTAGAGTCTTAAAAAGCCGGTTTTGCACAAGATAATTGCATTTGTTAACCAATCGCCTGAAACATTTGTTTGGGTCAAAATGACTATTTTGGTCTCCAAGTGTCTAAAAAGCCTTTTTTAGTCAAAATAACTGCATTTGGTCACCAAAGGTCTGAAAAACTTTGTTAGGCAAAATGACTGTATTTTTGTCTTTTAGAGTCTTAAAAAGCCGGTTTTAGACAAGATAATTGCATTTCGTTACCAGTGATCTGAAAACATCTTTTTGGTCAAAATGACTCTATTTTGGTCTCCAAGTGTCTAAAAAGCCTTTTTTAGTCAAAATAACTATATTTGGACACCAAAAGTCTGAAATAAAAAATTAGTCAAAATGACTGTATTTTCGTCTATTATAGTCTTAAAAAGCCGGTTTTTGACAAGATAATTGCATTTGGTCACCAAAGGTCTGAAAAACTTTTTTAGCCAAAATGACTGTATTTTTGTCTTTTAGAGTCTTAAAACACTGCTTTTAGACAAGATAAACTACATTTGGTAACCAATGGCCTGAAAAAATGTTTTTGGTCAAAATGACTCTATTTAGGTCTCCAAGTGTCCAAAAAGCCCTTTTAAGTCAAAATAACTACGTTTGGTCACCAAAGGTCTGAAAAACCTTTTTAGCCAAAATGACTGTATTTTTGTCTTTTAGAGTCTTAAAAAGCCGGTTTTAGACAAGATAATTGCATTTCGTTACCAGTGATCTGAAAAAATGTTTTTGGTCAAAATGACTCTATTTAGGTCTCCAAGTGTCTAAAAAGCCATTTTTAGTCAAAATAACTACGTTTGGTCACACAAGGTCTGAAAAACTTTTTTTTAACCAAAATGACTGTATTTTTGTCTTTTAGTCTAAAAAAGCCGGTTTTAGACAAGTTAATTGCATTTCGTTACCAGTGATCTGAAAACATTTTTTTGGTCAAAATGACTCTATGTTGGTCTCCAAGTGTCTAAAAAGACCCTTTTTGTCAAAATATCTGTATTTGGTCACCAAAGGTTTTAAACAAAAAATGTAGTTTAAATGATTGTATTTTCGTCTATTAGAGTCTTAAAAAGCCGGTTTTTGACAAGATAATTGCATTTGGTAACCAATCGCCTGAAACATTTGTTTGGGTCAAAATGACTCTATTTTGGTCTTCAAGTGTCTAAAAAGCCTTTATTAGTCAAAATAACTGCATTTGGTCACCAAAGGTCTGAAATAAAAAATTAGTCAAAATGACTGTATTTTCTTCTATTAGAGTCTTAAAAGGCCGGTTTTTGACAAGATAAATGCATTTGTTCACCAAAGGTCTGAAAACCTTTTTTAGCCAAAATGACTGCATTTCTGTCTTTTAGAGTCTTAAAAAGCCGGTTTTAGACAAGATAATTGCATTTCGTAACCAGTGATCTGAAAACATTTTTTTGGTCAAAATGACTCCATTTTGGTCTCCAAGTGTCTAAATAGCCCCTTTTAGTCAAAATAACTATATTTGGTCACCAAAGGTCTGAAATATAAATTAGTCAAAATGACTGTATTTTCGTCTATTAGAGTCTTAAAAAGCCGGTTTTTGACAAGATAATTGCATTTGGTAACCAATCGCCTGAAACATTTGTTTGGGTCAAAACGACTCTATTTAGGTCTCCAAGTGTCTAAAAACCCTATTTTAGTCAAAATAAATGCATTTGTTCACCAAAGGTCTGAAAACCTTTTTTAGCCAAAATGACTATATTTTTGTATTTTAGAGTCTTAAAACACCGCTTTTAGACAAGGTAAAGAACTCTTGGTAACCAATGGCCTGAAAAAATGTTTTTGGTCAAAATGACTCTATTTAGGTCTCCAAGTGTCTAAAAAGCCCTTTTTAGTCCAAATAACTTCGTTTGGTCACCAAAGGTTTGAAAATCTTTTTTAGCCAAAATGACTGTATTTTTGTCTTTTAGAGTCATAAAAAGCCGGGTTTAGACAAGATAATTGCATTTCGTATGCAGTGATCTGAAAACATTTTTTGATCAAAATGATTCTATTTTGGTCTCCAAGTGTCTAAAAAGCCTTTTTTGGTCAAAATAACTGCATTTGGTCACAAAAGGTCTGAAAAACTTTTTTTTAGCCAAAATGACTATATTTTTGTATTTTAGAGTCTTAAAACACCGCTTTTAGACAAGGTAAAGAACTCTTGGTATCAAATGGCCTGAAAAAATGTTTTTGGTCAAAATGACTCTATTTAGGTCTCCAAGTGTCCAAAAAGCCCTTTTTAGTCAAAATAACTGCATTTGGTCACCGAAGGTTTGAAAAAAAATCTAGTAAAATGATTGTATTTTCGTCTATTAGAGTCTTAAAAAGCCGGTTTTTGACAAGATAATTGCATTTGGTAACCAATCGCCTGAAACATTTGTTTGGGTCAAAACGACTCTATTTAGGTCTCCAAGTGTCTAAAAACCCTATTTTAGTCAAAATAAATGCATTTGTTCACCAAAGGTCTGAAAACCTTTTTTAGCCAAAATGACTATATTTTTGTATTTTAGAGTCTTAAAACACCGCTTTTAGACAAGGTAAAGAACTCTTGGTAACCAATGGCCTGAAAAAATGTTTTTGGTCAAAATGACTCTATTTAGGTCTCCAAGTGTCTAAAAAGCCCTTTTTAGTCCAAATAACTTCGTTTGGTCACCAAAGGTTTGAAAATCTTTTTTAGCCAAAATGACTGTATTTTTGTCTTTTAGAGTCATAAAAAGCCGGGTTTAGACAAGATAATTGCATTTCGTATGCAGTGATCTGAAAACATTTTTTGATCAAAATGATTCTATTTTGGTCTCCAAGTGTCTAAAAAGCCTTTTTTGGTCAAAATAACTGCATTTGGTCACAAAAGGTCTGAAAAACTTTTTTTAGCCAAATGACTATATTTTTGTATTTTAGAGTCTTAAAACACCGCTTTTAGACAAGGTAAAGAACTCTTGGTAACAAATGGCCTGAAAAAATGTTTTTGGTCAAAATGACTCTATTTAGGTCTCCAAGTGTCCAAAAAGCCCTTTTTAGTCAAAATAACTACGTTTGGTCACCAAAGGTCTGAAAAACGTTTTTAGCCAAAATGACTGTATTTTTGTATTTTAGAGTCTTAAAAAGCCGGTTTTAGACAAGATAATTGCATTTCGTTACCAGTGATCTGGAAACATTTTTTTGATCAAAATGACTCTATTTTGGTCTCCATGTGTCTAAAAATCCCTTTTTAGTCAAAATAACTGCATTTGGTCAGCGAAGGTCTGAAAAAAGAATTTAGTCAAAATAATTGTATTTTCGTCTATTAGAGTCTTAAAAAGCCGGTTTTGGACACGATAATTGCATTTGGTAACCAATCGCCTGAAACATTTGTTTGGGTCAAAATGACTCTATTTTGGTCTCCAAGTGTCTAAAAAGCCTTTTTTAGTCAAAATAACTGCATGTGGTCACCAAAGGTCTGAAAAACTTTTTTAGCCAAAATGACTGTATTTTTGTCTTTTAGAGTCTTAAAAAGCCGGTTTTAGACAAGATAATTGCATTTCATTACCAGTGATCTGAAAACATTTTTTTTGTCAAAATGACTCTATTTTGGTCTCCACCTGTCTAAAAATACCTTTTTAGTCAAAATATCTGCATTTGGTCACCGAAGGTCTGAAAAACAAATTTAGTCAAAATAATTGTATTTTCGTCTAATTAGAGTCTTAAAAAGCCGGTTTTGGACAAGATAATTGCATTTGGTAACCAATCGCCTGAAACATTTGTTTGGGTCAAAATGACTCTATTTTGGTCTCCAAGTGTCTAAAAAGCCTTTTTTAGTCAAAATAACTGCATTTGGTCACCAAAGGTCTGAAAAACTTTGTTAGGCAAAATTACTGTATTTTTGTCTTTTAGAGTCTTAAAAAGCCGGTTTTAGAGTGGATAATTGCATTTCGTTACCAGTGATCTGAAAACATCTTTTTGGTCAAAATGACTCTATTTTGGTCTCCAAGTGTCTAAAAAGCCTTTTTTAGTCAAAATAACTATATTTGGTCACCAAAGGTCTGAAATAAAAAATTAGTCAAAATGCCGGTTTTAGACAAGATAATTGCATTTCGTTACCAGTGATCTGAAAACATTTTTTTGACGCCGTTGCCAGTTGGGTAACCTGTGCCTGTATTGCGGTGAAGCTGGACACTATGTGCGCTCCTGCCCGGCAAAATACCATAAGTTCATGCCGGCCTCACCATCTGTTGCCAGTTCCTCCCACCTAGACTTTCCTGTGTCATTACAGCTTCCAGAAGGACTCGTCCCAGTTACCGCAATCATTGACTTGGGAGCCTGCCGTTGTTTCATTGATCGCTCGTTCGCCCTGCAACATGGCGTACCTCTCCGGCTCAAGACTCAGGACCTCACCATCTTCCTGGCTGATGGCTCCCACATCAAATTCGGGCCCGTGACTGAAGAAACTTTTCCCCTTCCTATGGTCTCCTCCTCCGGCCATAAGGAACTGATTAGCCTGGATGTTATCACATCCTCCTTATTTCCCATTATCCTGGGATTACCGTGGTTGCAAGCACATAACCCGCAAGTCAATTGGATCACAGGCACCATCCAGTTCCCATCTCTTTACTGCAAGAATTCCTGTCTACCCGCTCCTCCTGAATTCCCCAAGACTCTGTTCTGTCTTGAATCCGAACCTGATGTATGTTCTGTGGTGCCCAAAGCATACCATGATTTCCTGGACGTATTCAGCAAATGGGGAGCAGAGACCTTGCCCCCCCACCATCCATATGACTGCCCCATCGACTTGCTCCCAGGAGCCGAAATCCCGTTCGGCCGGATTTACCCACTTTCTGAACGTGAGCTGGATGTCTTAAAGGACTATGTAAACGAAAGTCTGAAGAAGGGGTTCATCCGTCCCTCTACCTCTCCAGCAGGGGCAGGTATCTTCTTTGTAGAGAAGAAGGATCACACCCTCCGACCCTGCATCGATTATAGGGATTTAAATAAAGTTACTATTAAAAACCGTTATCCCCTTCCTCTAGTCCCCGAACTCTTTCAGAGACTCAGATCTGCCATCCTTTTTACTAAGCTGGATCTTCGTGGGGCGTACAACTTGGTGCGCATCCGAGAGGGCGACGAATGGAAGACTGCTTTCCGCACTAGATTCGGACATTTCGAATACCTGGTAATGCCATTTGGCCTTTGTAATGCTCCTGCCACGTTCCAACACTTTGTGAACGACATCTTCAGGGATTGGTTGGATATCTTCATCATCGTATACTTGGGTGACATCCTAATCTTCTCAACATCCCTGGAGCAGCATCGCGAGCATGTTCGAAATGTCCTCGGTCGCCTTTGCCAGCATGGTCTCTACGCCAAGGCCGAGAAGTGCGGTTTTGAGCAGAACAGTATCCCGTTTCTGGGGTTAATAATTTCCACAGAAGGAATAGAGATGGATCCTCAGAAGGTCTCTGCCATTCTGGACTGGCCACCTCCATCAGACAAAAAGGTAGTACAGCGCTTCGTTGGCTTCGCCAATTTTTATAGGAGGTTCATTAAGGGGTTCTCTAACATCATAGCCCCTATTACTAACCTTACTAAGAAGAATGTCCGCTTCAAGTGGACCCCAGAAGCTCAGTCCGCCTTCTTGGTTCTTAAAAAACATTTTACCTCTGCCCCTATCCTAAGTCACCCGGATCCTGCCTTACCCTATCTCCTGGAGGTAGACGCATCGGACGTTGCGGTCGGAGCAGTCATGTCCCAAAGACAGGGAACTAGAGACTTAACTCACCCAATAGCCTTCTTTTCCCGGAAACTCTCTCCCGCAGAGAAAAACTATGATGTCGGGGACCGGGAACTCCTGGCTATCAAAGCCGCTCTCGAAGAGTGGAGATATCTACTAGAAGGAGCATCACACCCGATTCTTATATTTACTGATCATAAGAACCTTGAGTACTTAAGATCTGCAAAGCGACTTAGACCCCGCCAGGCCCAATGGGCACTCTTCTTGTCAAACCGGATGCCCTGTCCCGGATGTTTGATAATACTAAAGAAGAGTTGGTACCTGACACTATCCTGTCAGAGAAAAACTTCCTGCTCACTAGCCTGAAATCCCATCTTGAGCAAGCCTCTGCCAAAATTTCCGGTCCACCTGGGATACCCCTGTCACGCAAGGATGGTTTGTTGTGGGCTAAGGACAAAATATTTGTCCCGGAGGGAGTCAGAGTTTCGGTTCTAGCTGCCTGCCATGACCACCCTCTGGCTGGCCATTTTGGTGTTCATAGGACCCTTGACCTCATGCAACGCACCTTCTGGTGGCTTGAGATGGGAAAAGACTGCAGAAGTTATGTGTCTTCCTGTGTTTCTTGCTCCAGGAGTAAAACCACCAGAAGTAAGGCGTGGGGTCTCCTCAGACCACTCCCAATCCCTGACCGGCCCTGGCAAACTATCGCCATGGACTTTATAGTGGAACTTCCACCTTTTGGCCGGGTGCTCCTCCATTTTTGTGGTTGTAGACCGGCTTACTAAGATGGCCCACTTTCTACCCCTCAAAGGTACCCCCTCTGCAAAAGAAACCGCAGAAATCTTCATTAGGGAGATCGTGCTTTTGGAGGGCCTTGTGTAAGCTACTAAAAATTGAATTATCTATGTCCTCAGCTTACCACCCGCAGACGAACAGGCAAACAGAGAGGACAAACCAGACCCTGGAACAATATCTCCAGTGCTTTACCACCTTCGTCCAGGACGACTGGGTAGCATTACTACCATTTGTGGAATTTGCCTTTAATAATTCACGACATTCCGTTACCAGGAAATCTCCCTTCTTTGCCAATTATGGTTTTCATCCTTCCTTTCTGCCCGACGTCCCATCTGATTCCGGAGTGCCCGCAGTTTAGATCACCATTGACTTCTTCACGAGTAACAACAAACTTCTGCAGGACATTTTGGCCAAGGCTCAGATAGCGTCCAAAAGAATCTTTGATGGGAAAAAGAGGGGAGAACTGATTCTCCAACCAGGTGACAAGGTCTTTTTATCCACAGCTAACCTGCGCTTGGCCTGCCCATCCAAGAAGTTGGCTTCCAGGTTTATCGGCCCATTCCCCGTTAAAATAAGACTCAATGCCGTGTCCTATGAGTTATCCTTACCTGATACCCTATGGATCCATCCACTGTTCCATGTCACTCTTTTTTAAAACCCGCGGTTCCCTACGCCTTCCCCGGCAGAAGCCCTGGACCTCCGGAACCAGTGATGGTGGATGGCGACATGGAGTACGAAGTTGAGGCTGTACTTGATTGCCGGAAAAGAGGTAACCAGCTTCAGTTCCTTATTAAATGGAAGGGTTATGTACCGGAAGAGAATTCCTGGGAACCTGAGAGTAACATTCATGCCGCAGACCTGATCCAGGCGTTTTTTCTTGCCCATCCTCAGAAAAGCAGTTTGTTGGGCACCCGGAGGTTGCCCTTAAGGGGGGGGCAATGTTAGGAATGCTTACTGAGCACACTGATGTGCTGTCATTAATCTGCAATCTAAAGGGTTAACCTAGAGCAGACTAATTGCAGTAATTGGCAAAGAGGCTGCCTTATTTAAACAGATCAGAAGCACTGTGTCTTTGCTGACTTGTCTGCAGCTCTTCCTGTGTTCCTGAAGCCTGCTTCCTGTTACCTGTTTGATATCCGTTTTGACCTTTGGCTTGTTCCTGACCTTGTTGACCTGCGGCCCGTCCTGACCCCCGGCTTGTTTGACCATTCTCTCGGATCTCCCTTGTCTGCTTATCTGCCTTCGGATCTTGACCGGCTTCTCCCTTGGTGGGGTGACCCTGAGGACTGCGACCTGGTATCCACACGCAGCAAAATCCATCCTCACCACTAGAGGCTCTGGTGAAAACCGGTGGATACTTAGATTCCGCACCTCAGGTTAGCCTGTGTCACTTACCTTGGGGGTTCCTGTCTAAGCACCGCCCTCTGGCACACGTGGGGCCTTCCTCTGCCATCAGGCTACCACTTGTATCCCTAACAGCCGCCTTCCTGCCTCTATGTCCGAAGCTATAGTTGTTTTCCTGCTGAAGCCCGGCAAGGATCCGCTTTTGGCGGATTCCTAAAGGCCCATATCTCTACTCACAACGGATGTTAAAATTCTAGCTAAGATACTGGCCAGTAGGCTGTCCTCTGTTGTCCAGGGGGTTGTCCATAGGGATCAATCGCGGTATATCCTGACCAGATCGACGGCACTTAATCTCCGCTGACTATTTCTTAACCTTCAGATCCCAGTAGACAACCCTGGGAACCGGGCAGTCTTTTCGCTAGATGCCGCTAAGGCATTCGATAGTGTTGAATGGGTGTACCTATGGGAAGTTCTCAAGCACTTTGGTGTGGGAGAGAACTTTCTGAACTGGGTGCGGGTACTGTACGCTGCCCCCATGGCCAGACTGAGGGTGAACGGGGAGCTTTCTGGACCCTTCTGTTTGCACAGGGGGACTAGACAGGGCTGCCCGCTATCTCCATTGCTGTTTGCCATGGCACTGGAGACCTTAGCGGTGCAGATTCGGTCCTCCCCTGACATAGTGGGGTTAAGAAGGGGCTCCCATGCAGACGTTATCTCACTCTATGCGGATGACACACTGCTCTACCTAGGTGATACAGGGGAATCCTTGTGGGCGGTAATGTCCCTTATTGACTATTTTGGGTCCCTGTCGGGATTTTCCATAAATTGGGATAAATCAGTTTTAATGCCCCTTGATCCCATAACTCAGCCTCTTCCGGACTGTGCATCCACAGTGCGAGTGGTTGACTCCTTCAAATATTTGGGGATCCAGGTGTCTCCTGATCCTACCCTGTATATCACACTGAACCTCGTACCTCTGCTGCAAAGTTCCCTTGTCGGTGGCTGGGCGAGTCAATCTAATTAAGATGGTGTGGGCTCCTCAACTTCTTTATGTCTTGCACAACTCCCCAATCTCGATACCCAGGAAATGGTTCTATAGGATTGACTCCCAGTTCCGAGAACTGATCTGGTGCAAAAAAGTGGCTAGGATTAAATTGGCTACCCTTCAGATGGGCAAGGATAGTGGTGGCTTGGCAGTCCCCAACCCCGGAGTATATTTTCTAGCCTTCCAGGTTCAGCATATGGGGGGCTGGGGTCTTTTGGATCCATTCGATCCTATTGGGTCCTTATTGGTCCCTACTGACTCGCCTCACCCTGTCCTTGTACACCTTGAAGCGGGGTTCTCCAATATGGGGACTCGGTTACCCACACTCGCCTTGATTCGCATGGTGTGGCGCTGTGTCAAGGGGATGTTGCAGATCACGGGTTACCTTCCTCAGACTCCGATTTGGCATAATCGCAACTTTTCGGAACTGTTTCGTCTAGAGGGCGCGGAGATGTGGGAGGCCCATGGTGTATATTTTATAGCACAATTGTTCAGAGCTGGGGTACTCAAATATATTCAAGACTTACAGAGGGAGTTTGATGTTCCTAGGCACTGTTTCTTTCGCTACCTACAATTGAGACACGCGATGATGGCCCAGGCAGGCTTGGCTTCTTTGACACCCGACACTCACTGCCTGTTGGGTGAGGTGTTTCGGGTCTCGGACAAGAAGGGTATGATCTCACAGGTTTATGTCCTTCTGTTGGGATCCGTGCAGGACCCCTCTTCCCTCCCTGCTCGTGCGGGGTGGGAGGGGGGATCTTGGACCCATAGATGGGGAGACGTGGGATCTTTGCCTCTCATCGATCCCTTTGGTGTTGGTGTCGGCCTCCCATAAGATATCTCACTTATTTCTGTTTCACAGAGCATACAGAACACCGATGCAGCTGTACCGTTGGGGACGCAGATCTACTTCCCTTGTGCCCCAAATGTGAGAGAGACCAGGGTACACTTATACACATGATGTGGAGATGTCCCAAGCTGTTTCGCTACTGGGGGAAGGTAATTGACACGATCTCTAAAGTGTATAATTTTCAGCTACTAAGGGATCCTGTGGTCTGTCTGCTTGGTGCTCTGGAGGTGGACACTCTGACCCCAAATGCTCACGTTGCCGTGTTGCGATTGTTGTATATTGCTCGCAAATTAATTGCTAGATTTTGGATCGCCTCCAGGGTGCCAAGCAGGAGCCAGTGGATAACACAGGTCAATGCCTCTTTAATCAGGGAAAAGCTGACATACCAGCATCGAAATGCTCACAAGAAATTTGCCTCGTTATGACAACCTTGGTTGGATGACCCGGCCTTGGCTCCCCCAGTTGGTTATGGATCGGCTGCTCATTGGATAGGGTAGCATTTCTTGAGAAGGTCTAGCGTGCAGAGTCCTCCCATCCTTTCCCTTCCTTTCCCCCCTCCCCCCCTCCCTTTAAGTTTTCTGCCACTGATTTCCTTTTTTCCCTTCCCTTCTCCTTTGCACTTAGTACTTCAGGTGGGTTTTTGCTACTTTACGGCGGTGTGTGCTATATTGCTAGATGTTCATGGTCCTATTACTATTGGGAGGGAATAACTGTATGTTTTTATTTATCCTTCTCTTATGCACATGGGCACATGCTCAGGTTTGTTTACTTGGCTGTAATTTTCACCTGAATGCGATGGTTTATAGATGACGTTTTCCTGTACTGTTGCTGTTATATCCTTTATATATTTGTATTTTTCCGAACACTGGTTCTGTAACTGATTATGTCTACCGTTCATGTTATTTATTCAGTGTACTGTTTATACTCAATAAATATTAAAAAAAAATTCAGACCTTTGGTGATCAAATGCAAAAAAAAATGCTTTTTAGACACTTGGAGACCAAAATAGAGTCATTTTGACCCAAACAAATGTTTCAGGCGGTTGGTTACCAAATGCAATTATCTTGTCCAAAACCGGCTTTTTAAGACTCTAATAGACGAAAATACAGTCATTTTGACTAAATTTCTATTTCAGACCTTTGGTGACCAAATGCAGTTATTTTGACTAAAAAGGGCTTTTTAGACACTTGGAGACCAAAATAGAGTCATTTTGACCAAAAAATGTTTTCAGATCACTGGTTACGAAATGCAATTATCTTGTCTAAACCCGGCTTTTTAACCACTTTAATACAAGGCACTTCCCTCCCTTCCTGCCCAGGCCAATTTTCCCCTTTTAGCGCTGTTGCATTTTGAATGACAATTGCGCGGTCATGCAACACTGTACTTACACCAAATATATGTCATTTTCCCCCACAAATAGAGCTTTCTTTTGGTGGTATTTGATCACCTGTGTGATTTTTACTTTTTGCTAAACAAATAAAAAAAGACCGAAAAGTTTGAAAAAAAAAAGTTTTTTTGTTTATGTTATACAATTTTGTAAATAAATAAGTTTTTTCCTGCACTGATGAGCACTGATGAGACTGCACTGACAGGCACTGATGAGAAGGCACTGATGGGGTGGCACTGATGGGGTGGCACTGATGGGGTGGCACTGATAGGCGGCACTGATAGGCGGCACTGATATGTGGCACTGATAGACACTGATATGTGGCACTGATAGGTAGCACAGATATGCAGCATTGGTGGGCACTGATAGGCGGCACTGCTGGGCACTGATAGGCGGCATTGATGGACACTGATAGGTGGCACTGATGGGCACTGATAGGTGGCACTGACGGGCACTAATGGGCACTGATAGGCGGCCCTGGTGGGCACTGATGGGCACTGATGGGCGGCACTGATCGGCACTGATGGGCACTAATGGGCACTGATAGGCGGCACTGGTGGGCGACACTAAAGGATGGCAATGATGGGCACTTGTGGGCAGCACTGATAGGGAGGACACTGGTGGGCATCACTGATGGGGAGGGCAATGGGGGGCTCCCTGAGCCCTGATTGCCATCCCTGGTGGCCATAGTGGGCATCCCTGGGGTCATAGTGGGCATCCCTGGTGGATCTAGTGGCATCCCCCCCGAGGGTCTGCACTGGTAATCAATGATCTGATTACCAGTGCCGACCCCCCCCCTGTCAGGGGAGCCGCCAATCGGCGCTCCTTTACTCGTGCCTGTCAGGCACAAACTAAGGAAAGCCGATCAACGGCTGTTCCTGTTTACGATGTGACCAGCCGTGATTGGACACGGCTGGTCACATCGTCTCTTTACCGAGATCAGAGGTGCAGGGTGTCAGGCTGACACCTCGCATCACCGATCGCCGCTCTGCGCGCCCCTGGGGGCGCCCAGAGCTGTGTTATCCTGCCGACGTCATATGACGTCCGGTCAGGATAACACAACCACATTCCCGCCGTCATTTTGTAATAGGGCGGGCGGGAAGTGGTTATGACTCTAAAAGACAAAAATACAGTCATTTTGGCTAAAAAAGTTTTTCAAACCTTTGGTGACCAAATACAGTTATTTTGACTAAAAAAGGCTTTTTCGACACTTGGAGACCAAAATAGAGTCATTTTGACCAAAAACATTTTTTAAGGCCATTGGTTACCAAATGCAGTTATCTTGTCAAAATGCGGAGTTTTGAGACTCTAAAAGACAAAAATACAGTCATTTTGGCTAAAATAGTTTTTCAGACCTTTGGTGACCAAACGTAGTTATTTTGACCAAAAGGGGCTTTTTAGACACTTGGAGACCTAAATAGAGTCATTTTGACCAAAAACATTTTTTTGCAGGCCATTGGTTACCAAATGCAATTATCTTGTCCAAAACCGGCTTTTTAAGACTCTAAAAGACTACAATACAGTCATTTTGACTAAAATTTTTTTACAGACCTTTGGTGACCAAATGCAGTTATTTTGACTAAAAAAGGATTTTAAGACACTTGGAGACCAAAATAGAGTCATTTTGACCAGTTATCTTGTCTAAATGCGGCGTTTTAAGACTCTAAAAGACAAAAATACAGTCGTTTTGGCTAAAATCGTTTTTCAGACCTTTGGTGACCAAACGTAGTTATTTTGACTAAAAAGGGCTTTTTAGACACTTGGAGACCTAAATAGAGTCATTTTGACCAAAGACATGTTTTCAGGCCATTGTAGTTTATTTTGTCTAAAAGCGGTGTTTTAAGACTCTAAAAGACAAAAATACAGTCATTTTGGCTAAAAAAAAGGTTTTCAGACCTTTGGTGACCAAATGCATTTATTTTGACTAAAATAGGCTTTTTAGACACTTGGAGACCAAAAAAAGAGTAATTTTGACCAAAAACATGTTACCAAATGCTGTTATCTTGTCTAAAAGCGATGTTTTGAGACTCTAAAAGACAAAAATACTGTAATTTTGAGTAAAAAAGTTTTTCAGACCTTTGGTGACCAAACGCACTTATTTTGACTAAAAAAAGGCTTTTTAGACACTTTGAGACCAAAGTAGTCATTTTGACCCAAAGAGACCAAAGTAGTCATTTTGACCCAAACAAATGTTTTTTTTCAGGCCATTGGTTACCAAATGAAGTTATCTTGTCTTAATGCGGCGATTGGTTACCAAATGCGATTGGTTACACAAATGCAATTATCTTGTCCAAAACTGGCTTTTTAAGACTCTAAAAGACGAAAATACAGTCATTTTGACTAAATTTTTTTTACAGACCTTTGGTGACCAAATGCAGTTATTTTGACTAAAAAAGGCTTTTAAGACACTTGGAGACCAAATTTTGACCAAAAACATTTTTTTTCAGGCCATTGGTTACCAAATGCAGTTATCTTGTCTTAATGCGGCGTTTTGAGACTCTAAAAGACAAAAATACAGGCATCTTGGCTATAAAAAGTTTTTCAGACCTTTGGTGACCAAATGCAGTTATTTTGACTAAAAAATGCTTTTTAGACACTTGGAGACAATTTTGACCAAAAACATTTTTTCAGGCCTTTTCTTACGAAATGTAATTATCTTGTCTAAAACCGGCGTTTAAAGACTCTAAAAGACAAAAATACAGTAATTTTAGCTAAAAACGTATTTCAGACCTTTGGTGACCAAATGCAGTTATTTTGACTAAAACAGGCTTTGGAGACCTAAATAGAGTCATTTTGACCAAAAACATTTTTTTCAGGCCATTGGTTACCAAATGTAGTTTATCTTGTCTATAAAAGCGGTGTTTTAAGACTCTAAAAGTCAAAAATACAGTCATTTTGCCTAAAAAAGGTTTTCGGACCTTTGGTGACCAAATGCATTTATTTTGACTAAAATAGGCTTTTTAGACACTTGGAGACCAAAAATAGAGTCATTTTGACCAAAAACATGTTTTCAGGCCATTGGTTACCAAATGCAGTTATCTTGTCTAAAAGCGGCGTTTTGAGACTCTAAAAGACAAAAATACAGTCATTTTGGCTAAAAAAAGTTTTTCAGACCTTTGGTAACCAAATGCAGTTATTTTGACTAAAAAAGGCTTTTTCGACACTTGGGAGACCAAAAATTTTGACCAAAAACATGTTTTCAGGCCATTGGTTACCAAATGCAGTTATCTTGTCTAAAAGCGGCGTTTTGAGACTCTAAAAGACAAAAATAAAGTCATCTTGGCTAAAAAAGTTTTTCAGACCTTTGGTGACCAAATGCAGTTATTTTGACTAAAAAAGGCTTTTAAGACACTTGGAGACCAAAATAGGGTCATTTTGACCAAAAACATTTTTTTTCAGGCCATTGGTTACCAAATGCAGTTATCTTGTCTTAATGCGGCGTTTTGAGACTCTAAAAGACAAAAATACAGGCATCTTGGCTATAAAAAGTTTTTCAGACCTTTGGTGACCAAATGCAGTTATTTTGACTAAAAAATGCTTTTTAGACACTTGGAGACAATTTTGACCAAAAACATTTTTTCAGGCCTTTTCTTACGAAATGTAATTATCTTGTCTAAAACCGGCGTTTAAAGACTCTAAAAGACAAAAATACAGTAATTTTAGCTAAAAACGTATTTCAGACCTTTGGTGACCAAATGCAGTTATTTTGACTAAAACAGGTTTTGGAGACCTAAATAGAGTCATTTTGACCAAAAACATTTTTTCAGGCCATTGGTTACCAAATGTAGTTTATCTTGTCTAAAAGCGGTGTTTTAAGACTCTAAAAGTCAAAAATACACTCATTTTGGCTAAAAAAGGTTTTCGGACCTTTGGTGACCAAATGCATTTATTTTGACTAAAATAGGCTTTTTAGACACTTGGAGACCAAAAATAGAGTCATTTTGACCAAAAACATAGAAAAAATGAAACTTCCGCGCTATGGACTAAATGGATATATAAGTGAATGATAAATGAAAAAGGAGATGTGTATAAAATATATGTGGATCAAAAAATGTATATAAATATATCTAAAAATAGGCTGC
>NW_028119346.1:0-30295 GCF_965119305.1 Pelophylax lessonae | reverse complement strand
GTGTTGTGAGAGACACAGGACTCTGGTCTGGAACAAAGGATGTTTATTCAGGACTCACTGTACAATCCAACATGCATTACAGGACAGCTCTGTATATCAATGCATCTCTTACATGTCTCTAAGTTGGCCACTCTGCCCCTTGACCCTTGTCATCACTCCTGGGTGGAGCCAGCCTTAAAGTGACAGTATATGTGCAACCCTTCAGGTATAACAGGTGTAATGGTGTGGAGAGGGGTAATTGTTTAGGCTGGTGGTGGTGGTGTAATTGTGGGAGGGGAGGGTAACAGTTCAGGCTGGTGGTGTAATGGAGTGGGGGAGTGTAATGGTTCAGGCTGGTGGTGGGGTGTAATGGTGTGGGGGAGGAGAGGCAGGGGGTAATGGTTCAGGCTGGTGGTGGTGGTGTAATGGTGTGGGGGAGGAAAGGGGGGGGGGTAATGGTTCAGGCTGGTGGTGGTGGTGTAATGGTGTGGGGGAGGAGGGGGGGTAATGGTTCAGGCTGGTGGTGGTGGTGTATTGGTGTGGGGGATATTTTCTTGGCACACTTTGGACCTCTTAGTACCCATTGATCATGGTATAAACCCCACATCCTACCTGAGTATTGTTGCTGACCATGTCCATCCCTTTATGACTACAGTGTCCCCATCTGCTGATGGCTCCTCCCAGCAGGATAATGCACCATGTCACAAAGCTCCAATCATCTCACCACTGGTTTCTTCACCATGACAATGAGGTCACTGTCCTCCAATGGCCTCCACACTCACCACACCCCATCCAATAGAGACCCTTTGGGATGTGGTGGAACAGAAGATTGGCATCATGGATGTGCAGCCGACAAATCTGCAGCAACTGCGTGATGCTATCATGTCACTTCGGAGGAAAATCTCTGTGGAAAGTTTCCAACACCTTGTTGTATCTATGCCATGAAGAATGAAGGCAGAAGGGGGTCTTATCTCCTGGACTGCGATGGTTCACTCCTGAAGTGGCACCAACGAGGTCATGTGACAATGAACTCAGGCTCCGTGTATGGGATGCCCAATGCTTACCATTTTGGGATTTTAGTTTGTGTAATCTGCCTTCAGAAATGCAAGATCCAAAAAGATGTCACTTTGCAACATTTAAATAAAGTTTGTAGAAAGAAATGAGTAAAGAGTTTTGATGAGCAGTTTTTGGTGCTGTGGCTCCGCTGTCTTCACGCCGCACATCGGCGGCTGCCTTCTGATGCCTCTGTGGTCTGAACGGCCCTCAAACCTCACGCCATTATTTTTCCAAAAAAACGAATTGGAAATGAATACCAAAATCGTTTTTTATAAATCTGTTTATTGGAAGAATGACTTTTCCTCGCCAGAATAATTAATGGGAATCCGATGATTTGGTTAATGATTGGAACAGGACAGTGAATGTACAAACGCAGGGAACAAAGCTCGCACATTCAGAGGACTCTGTGACCTCCGGTGGTCAGCCATCTTTCACTTGGAGGTCATGGAGTGACTCGTCTAACCAATTCTTCTATCTCACGGAAGCTGCTGGGGGCCCGCAGTTAAACAAACCACATGTGTTCAATTATTTACACTGGAAAGTCACCCATTAAGTATTGTTAATCATTGATGACCATGGATGAACTCACGTCTGCCTCCGAAAATCCCAAAGCCGACCCAGCAACTATAGTGTAGTGTTTTTTTAGGACATATTTTGAGTTTTTTTTTTTTTAATACTGCTTAAGAACGTATGTGACTTTTCCAATGTTTATGTGATTGCTGTTCCATATTTCCATTGTAATATAACATGCACAGACACACTATATAACCAAAAGTATTGGGACGCCTGCCTTTACACACACATGAACTTTAAAGGCATCCCAGTCTTAGTCCGTAGGGTTCAATATTGCGCTGGCCCACCCTTTGTAGCTATAACAGCTTCAACTCTTCTAGGAAGACTGTCCACAAGGTTTAGGAGTGTCTATGGGAATGTTTGACCATTCTTCCAGAAGCGCCTTTGTGAGGTCAAGCAGGAAGGCCCGGCTTGCAGTCTCCGCTCGAATTCCTCCCAAAGGTGTTCCATCAGGTTGAGGTCAGGACTCTGTGCAGGCCAGTCAAGTTTCTCCACCCTAAACTCGCTCATCCATGTCTTTATGGACCTTGTTATGTGCACTGGTGTGCAGTCATGTTGGAACAGGAAGGTGCCATCCCCAAACTCCTCCCACAAAGTTGGGAGCATTAAATTGTCCAAAATGTATTGCTATGCTGAGGCCTTAAGAGTTCCCTTCACTGGAACTAAGGGGAGAGGAGATTGCCAGGAGGAGGGGAAAGAGCTGAATTTATCAGGCTGTACAGGACACAGGTGCAATATTACTGGGACTAGTGAGCTGCTGCTGTGAGGATTTACTATCTGCAGCTAGAGAAACTGTGCCCTTTAGGAACTGACCTCACGACCATCTAGTAGTCTTTTTGTTGCTCCCAGGCGTGACTGGGACTATTCTCGTGTGCACCAACAGTACTATTGGGCCCCAACTCTAGCCAGCTGAAGAGTTCAATAGACTTAATAGACAGCACTGCACTGTGGCAACTGTAGCCCACCGGTGCGCAGTCATGCTGGAACAGGAAGAGGCCATCCTCAAACTCTTCCCACAAAGTTGAGAGCATTAAATTGTCCAAAATGTCTTGGTATGCTGAAACCTTAAGAGTTCCCTTCACTGGAACTAAGGGGGCCAACCCCGCACCATAATCCCCCCTCCACCAAATGATTTGGACCAGTGCACAAAGCAAGCTCTATAAAGACATGGATAAGCGAGTTTTGGGGGGAGGAACTTGACTGGCCTGCACATAGTCCTGACCTTAACCCGATAGAACACCTTTGGGATGAGTGGAGACTGCAAGCCAGGGCTTCTTGTCCAGGGGAGGGCTGGCAGCCTTAAGCCTGGGGGGCAAGTCCGGTCAAGTGGCCCGTTGAACTACCAAATCAACTCACCATCCATGCCCAGCTTTTTAGTGGGACTGTGACATTGCGACGGACAAATCTGACACAAAGTGACACTTTTTGGGGACCAGTGACACTAATACAGTGATCAGTGCTAAAAAATGCACTGCTACTGTATAAATGACAATGGCAGGAAAGGGGTTAACAATAGGGGTGATCAAGGGGTTAAGTTTGCTCCTAGGGAATGCTTTCTTACTGTGTGGGGGATGGATGTACTAGAGAAAATAAAAAGATCTGTGTTTCAGCTCAGCTGAAACACAGATCTCCATCTTCCTGTGACAGAACAGCCGTCTGCCTTGTTTACAAAGGCAGACCGCCGTTCTGTCATTCTCCTGCATGATCGCAGGTGACCTGCTGATTGGCTCCCGCTGTGTCGCGTCCCCTAGAACCCATGCACAAAATCACGCATCGGTATGTGATTTTGCACAGCCAGGCCGCCCTGCCACACTATATATGCGGTGGGCGGTCTGGAAGTGGTTAAGCTGGATGAGTGGGTCCTGTAGTCCTTCACTATTTGGGGGATCGGAGGTGTGTGACAAATGCTGAGCTCTGAGGGCATTATGCTGGGACCTGTAGTCCTTCACTTTTGGGGGGATTACATCCCCAAAAGCAAAGGACTGCAAGTCCCAGCATTAACCCTGGCTGAGATCTACACATGTGACCTCCTCCTTTGCGGCCAGCTTGCGCTCCCATGACACAAGGGGGAGCCCTAGGGGACCTCAGGGACCCAATACTTTTAAAGAGGTTGTAAACCCATGAAACTATTTATTTTATTTTTTTTGCTGCAACCTGAAAGAGAAACCCATAATGAGCTAGTATGCACCGCATACTAGCTCATTATGAAATACTTACCTTAGAACGAGCCCCCGCCGTGCCGCCTGCTTACCTGTACGACGGGCGACATGTCCAGTCGCCCGTCTTCCGGGATCACAGCATCCGGCCATCTGATTGGCTGGAGACCCGCAGTGACGTCACTCCCGCGCACGCGCGCGGAGCCGACGGTCACGGCACGGGGCTCTGAAGAAACGGCACCAGCGGCCATTCCTTCAGAGTGCATGTGCCAGTGATGTCACTGGCTGCATGTCAGGTAAATATCTCTTTAAGATGGAAGTAAACCCTCCTCTGACACTTTTACCTATAGGTGATCCTATGATAAGGCTCCCCTATAGGTACTGTAAATATCTCCTAAACATGTACCGTTTAGGAGATATTTACCTTTAATGCAGCCAGTGACGTCACTGGCGCATGCGCTCTGAAGGAACGGCCGCTGGTGCCATTTCTTCAGAGCCCCGTGCCGTGACTGTCGGCTCCCGTGCGCGTGCGCAGGAGTGACGTCACCACAGCTCCGGCCAATCAGAAGCCACGATCCCGGAAGACGGGCGACTGGACATGTCGCCCGTCGTACAGGTGAGTGGGAGGCACGGCTGGGGCTCGTTCTTAGGTAAGTATTTCATAATGAGCTAGTATGCGATGCATACTAGCTCATTATGTCTCTCTTGCAGGGTCAAAAAGAAAAAAAAAAAAAGGGTTTACAACCTCTTTAACTGGACTGTATACATCATGTATATTGATGTCTAGCTGCTCCTGGCTCTAAATACCTGTCTCATACCTATATAATACAGGTATGAGACAGGTATATAGTGCCAGAAACAGCTATACATCAATATACATGCTGTATACAGTGCCAGGGGGAAAGTACAGGGAAAAAATGTCCACACATGACACTTTTCTTTTTTTGTCACTCACTGGCTGCTCTTCTCCGAGTCCCGAACCACCTCACAGACACTATCCACCGCAGCAGGTAACTTCACTTAGAATCTGGATTGCCGCCGTTGCCCGTTGCAGACTGCAGTTTACCAGGCCACGTTGATGGGATGGAGGGAGGAGCCTGAGGTGGGAGGGGCCGGGCGGCTGGGGCCAGTGATCGGCACGGAGGACGGCCGACGGCGCTTTGCATGATGGGTCCTCGTCCTCCTCTCTGCTCTGGAGACCGCTACGTCACTGGTTGCTAGACGCTAAGCGGCCGGTGATCTAGCAACCAGGTCTCCAGGGCAGGGCAGTCGCCGGCCGCGGCCAGCAGGAACTTCCAGGGCAGGAAGTGACAGCGTGTCTGTGACTCCATTCAATGCATCGGCATTCGAGTACCGACGGACTGACCCAAAACTGAGCGGCCTTTTCTGAGGGGGATCAGATCGGCCCGGGGGGAAATTGCCACCTTGCCCCCCGGCCCAGCCCGCGCCTGTTCTTGTCCAACATCAGTGCCTGACCTCACAAATGGGCTTCTGGAAGAATGGTCAAACACTCCCATAGACACTCCTAACCCTTTTGGACAGCCTTCCCAGAAGAGTTGAAGCTGTTATAGCTGCAAAGGGTGGGCCAACTCAATATTGAACCCTACGGACTAAGACTGGGATTCCAATAAAGTTCATGTGTGTGTAAAGGCAGGCGTCCCAATACTTTTGGTAATATAGTGAATGTAGGTTCTCCCTTTAGCTGCAAGGCATAGTTACTGCACAGGAGACCAGTACTCTGGGATGTTTGTCTGGCTTTCAGGATCTAACAACACCCCTAGTTTAGCATTCCTGTTGAGCAGCCGCTTAGTTAAAGTGTAAAAGTGCCCACAGACATGGAAGAACGTTTAACAGTTATGGTCAGCTGTGGTCAGATCAAGTCAGTCCTATGTCCATTGGCCACCCCAGACCCCAGGAGACACCCCTAAGACAAGCATTGTCAAGGGGGAAAGCCAGCAGATAAATACTCCAGTCTATACCCTTCTTTACTGATCATGTTCCGACACTTTCTGTTGTGGGGTGACAACTCTGTGTTGTCACCTTGTCATTTGTTCTTCTGGTGGAGAATAGAAGTGGCCATGCTGACATTTATTGTAGAGAATGTCCAACCTTTGTCACCATCAGGAAACCCACTCTGAGAAAAGGACAACAACTGCCACCGGAGTGCATGCATGTGGACAAGAAGAGGCTGCAGAAAAAAGGATGGAAAAAAAAGGTGAAAACATAGTTTTCTAAAAGAAAAAAGCATGGCAATATTTTATGATCAGTGCTTTAGCAAACTAAATGTAATCTATTTTAACTCCAAACTCTTTTGCCAAGCTAAAGGCACCTCCAGAATCCTCAGCATCTGATGCTTTAGGGTGAGTTGGATTACTGCACCCCTGAAAAAACACCTAAGTATCAGCAGGGGAGAGATTTGGTGGGCAGTGGGGATACACAGGGGACAGGGGAGATACATGGTGGGTAGAGGGGAGACACTGGGATAAGAGGAGAGACACAGTGGAGAAAGGAAGTCACATGGGGCAGGGGGGAAATACAGGGATAAGGGTGGAGACACAGTGGGTAGAGGGCAGGAACATTGACACAATGGGTAGGAGAAGACGCAGTGAGTAGGGGGGGGGGGAGACACAGGTGGCAGAGGGGAGACACAGTGGGCGGGGGAGACAGAGTGGGTAGAGGGAGGCACAGTGCTAAGCAGGGAGACACAGGTGGCAGAGGGAAAACACAGTGGGCGGGGGGGGCTGGGGGGCGACACACGTGGGCAGAGTAGAGACACAGAGGGCAGAAGAGAGACACAGGAAACAGAGGGGAGACACAGGGAACAGAGGGGAGACACAGGGAACAGGGGGGAGACACAGTGGGCAGGGGACAGGAGCTAGACAGGGGACAGGGGGAGACACAGGGGGCAGGGGAGAGACACAGGGGGCAGGGGAGAGACACAGGAAACAGAGGGGAGACATAGGGAGCAGGGGGGAGACACAGGTGGCAGAGGGAAAACACAGTGGGTGGGGGGGACACACGTGGCAGAGTAGAGACACAGAGGGCAGAAGAGAGACACAGGAAACAGAGGGGAGACACAGGGAACAGGGGGGAGACACAGTGGGCAGGGGACAGGGGCTAGACAGGGGACAGGGGGAGACACAGGGGCAGAGGGGAGACAGTGGGGACAGGGGGGAGACACAGGGGCTAGACAGGGGACAGGGGAAGCCGCAGGGGAGAGACACAGGGGGCAGGGGAGAGACACAGGGAGCAGGGGGAGACATAGGGAGAAGGGGGGAGACACAGGGAGCAGGGGGGGAGACACAGTGGGCAGGGGGCAGAGGGGAGACAGTGGGGACAGGGGGGAGACACAGGGGCTAGACAGGGGACAGGGGAAGACACAGGGGGCAGAGGGGAGACACAGGGAGCAGGGGGGAAACACAGGGAGCAAAGAGGAGACACAGTGGGCAGGGGACAGGGGCTAGACAGGGGACAGGGGGAGACACAGGGGCAGAGGGGAGACAGTGGGGACAGGGAGGGGAGACACAGGGGCTATACAGGGGACAGGGGAAGCCGCAGGGGAGAGACACAGGGGGCAGGGGAGAGACACAGGGAGCAGGGGGAGACATAGGGAACAGGGGGGAGACACAGGGAGCAGGGGGGAGACACATGGGCTAGATAGGGGACAGGGGAAGACACAGGGGGGCAGAAGGGAGACACAGGGGGCAGGGGGAGACACAGGGGGCAGGGGGGAGACACAGGGGCTAGACAGGGGGAGACACAGGGGACAGGGGGGAGACACAGGCATCCAATGTACCTGGAAGTATCAGATGATGAGGGTTCTAGCGGCTCCTCTGCATCCAAGTGAGGTCAGGACTGAAAATATTACAAATAAATAATTCTATTTCTCCAAAGCAATTTTTTCTTTCATTTTTTCATTCTAAGCACATTGCCTCTTTAAGTAGATGATGAAATTCAAACATGAAAAGTGTGACATCATCCTTTTAGGTAAATTATTTCTTCTAAAGACAAACTTATCGTCTTTTCTGACTCACAAAAAGCTGCCCGAAGCAAACAGACTTAGTACAATCCTTCCCCGGAACATTTATTAGAAGGCTTAACATGGATCCTTCCAAATAAAGATGACATCACTTGTAATAGGGATCAGCTCCCAGCTGGACGGGGAATGATGAATGGCCCATTTCATACTCAACCAAAATAAACATTCGTCCTCGCAGGCGCAATATTGCAGTGTTGGACCCGGAATATCCGTCCATCTGCCATACGTAATCTACGTTTTCTTATTTATCCGTAAATACCGCTCACTATAAGAGTCAGAAAGTGCAGAACCCCCGAACTTCGTGTCCACAGATCACAGATATTGTATGACCCCCAACCTACAGACTTCATCAATAAACCCAAACTCCGGGCAGATAGAAAATGCATCTCTATGTTCATTAATACATCATTAGTGGTTTAAAACTCCCCAAAATGTAATACAGACCAGCTTACTAATCAGTAGATGTGGCGACTGCATTGGTTTTCTTTTTTTTGGCTTGTTTTCACCTGGTGATCGTGTCAGTAACACACTTCCTCTCTTTGGGTGTCTCCATTCTGAATGGAGGAGCAGAGGAGACACCTTTGGACAGCACCATTGTCAGTCTGGGAGGAGGGGAGTGTTAGATGGACCAGCAGATTTAGATACACCAACAAATTGAAGCCAAACTCCAGAGAACACTTTATAATCAGTTACAGTAACAGTTTTTTTCCTTTTGGGATAAAGGTTTTACATGAATAAATAAATGCTGATCATTGTAAGCCCCCCTGTCAGTGGTAAATGGTTTGTCCCAACACTCTCCAACTGTCATTTTTGCTGGACAGCGCGGTCTGTTAAAGGAAATTTATCGACTTACAAGTTGGATTGTTAGGTTAGAATAAAGGAAAAAAGCCTAAAGAAAGAACAATAATTCAGCTATAAGCTGCAATATGTAACATTCTTGTTTTTGGGTTTAGTACCTCCTAGGGCAGCGGTTCTCAGCCTGGGGGTCACAACCTCTTTGGAGGGGTCAAACGACCCTTTCACGGGGGTCGCCTAAGACCATCGGTAAACACATATTTGTGATGGTCTTTGGCAGGGAACGCACCGCGGCACCTGAAAAAAAAATGGCTGCCGGCCGGCCCGTCAGGAACACTGCGCATGCGCTGCCGCTGCTCGGGAAAGCCCGTACACGCTCGGCTATTCTCGGGCAGACAGTGCATGTGCAGTGACGTTTCGGCGCCAAGCGGCATCATTTTTAAATGCAAGACGCCTCACCAAATGGTAAGCAAGACCCCTCCACACACAGGAGAATCTCCTGTACAATGTCCACAGCCCTGCATCTCCTGTACCATGCCCACAGCCCCTGCATCTCCTGTACCATGTCCACAGCCCCTGCATCTCCTGTACCATGTCCACAGCCCCTGCATCTCCTGCACCATGTCCACAGCCCCTGCATCTCCTGCACCATGTCCACAGCCCCTGCATCTCCTGCACCATGCCTGCAGCCCCTGCATCTCCTGTACCATGTCCACAGCCCCTGCATCTCCTGCACCATGCCTGCAGCCTCTGCATCTCCTGTACCATGCCCACAGCCCCTGCATCTCCTGTACCATGTCCGCAGCCCCTGCATCTCCTGCACCATGCCCACAGCCCCTGCATCTCCTGTACCATGTCCACAGCCCCTGCATCTCCTGCACCATGCCCACAGCCTCTGCATCTCCTGTACCATGTCCACAGCCCTGCATCTCCTGTACCATGCCTGCAGCCCCTGCATCTCCTGCACCATGCCTGCAGCCCCTGCATCTCCTGTACCATGCCTGCAGCCCCCGCATCTCCTGCACCATGCCTGCAGCCCCTGCATCTCCTGTACCATGTCCACAGCCCCTGCATCTCCTGCACCATGCCTGCAGCCCCTGCATCTCCTGTACCATGTCCACAGCCCCTGCATCTCCTGCACCATGCCTGCAGCCTCTGCATCTCTTGTACCATATCCACAGCCCCTGCATCTCTTGTACCATATCCACAGCCCCTGCATCTCCTGCACCATGTCCGCAGCCCCTGCATCTCCTGCACCATGCCCACAGCCCCTGCATCTCCTGCACCATGCCCACAGCCCCTGCATCTCCTGCACCATGTCCACAGCCCCTGCATCTCCTGTACCATGTCCACAGCCCCTGCATCTCCTGTACCATGCCCGCAGCCCCTGCATCTCCTGCACCATGTCCACAGCCCCTGCATCTCCTGTACCATGTCCACAGCCCCTGCATCTCCTGCACCATGCCTGCAGCCTCTGCATCTCTTGTACCATATCCACAGCCCCTGCATCTCCTGCACCATGTCCACAGCCCCTGCATCTCCTGTACCATGTCCGCAGCCCCTGCATCTCCTGCACCATGCCCACAGCCCCTGCATCTCCTGCACCATGTCCACAGCCCCTGCATCTCCTGTACCATGCCCGCAGCCCCTGCATCTCCTGCACCATGTCCACAGCCCCTGCATCTCCTGTACCATGTCCACAGCCCCTGTATCTCCTGCACCATGCCCGCAGCCCCTGCATCTCCTTTACCATGCCCGCAGCCGCTGAATCTCCTGCACCATGCCCGCAGCCCCTGCATTTCCTGCATCATGCCTGCAGCCCCTGCATCTCCTGTACCATGCCCGCAGCCCTTGCATCTCCTGCACCATGCACTTTCTGAGCAGCTCTCTCCTTCCTCATTGGCTCAGAGACAACAGCGGCTCCCACTGCTGTCAATCACAGCCAGTGAGGCGGGAGTGGGGGGCAGGGCGGGGCCACGGTCTGTGTGACAGAGGAGCGAGCACATGCGAGTGCCCCCCAAGCAAGCAGCTTGCTATTGGGCACTTGCCAGGGGAGAGGAGCCAAGAGCACCGGCGGGGGACCCTAGAAGAAGGGGATCATAGAAACATAGAAACATAGAATGTGTCGGCAGATAAGAACCATTTGGCCCATCTAGTCTGCCCAATCCTCTCCTCACCTCCACTCTCCTCTCCTCTCCTCTCCTCTCAGGATCAGGGCTTCTATGTGCGAAACTATTAAAGAGCAGGTAAGTATCACATGTTTATTTATTTATTTTTAAATGAATCCTTTATATTCACTTGAAAGTGATCCTGGCCTAAAATATCTACTCGAAGGTAACAACGGAGCTAAGAGGAAGTAGCGGTGTCAGAAAACCCATCACTTTGTCCCTGTGGGGCCCCTAAGATCCCGGGTGTGGGACCCTGTCTTTTGCCCAAACTAAGATTAAGCCACACCCCCATCTTTCAACTGTCCAATCCCGAAATTCCAGTTTGGATGTTTAGCTGTGAAACGTTTGGATTGTAGTAGTCAGCGGTACAGACTTTTATGAGGATGACTACATTCATCTCATACCGCCAGACCGGAACCGAGCTGCAGGTGAGAGGAAAGAAACTCCCTGGACACTTTATTAGGTACACCTGTTCCTTGGTAACACAAATTGCCAATCAGCCAATCATGGCAGCAACTCAATGCATTTAGGCATCTAGACATGGTAAAGACGACTTGCTGAAGAGGAGAGGGGAGGAGAGGAGAGGAGAGGAGAGGAGAGGGGATGAGAGTAGAGGAGAGGAGAGTGGAGGTGAGGGGAGGGGAGGGGATGAGAGGGGAGGGGAGAAGAGGAGAGGGGAGGAGAGAAGAGGGGAGGGGAGGAGAGGAGAGGGGATGAGAGGAGAGGAGAGTGGAGGTGAGGGGAGGAGAGGAGAGGGGAGGGGAGGGGAGGGGAGAGGGGAGGGGAGAAGAGGAGAGGGGAGGAGAGAAGAGGAGAGGGGATGAGAGTAGAGGAGAGTGGAGGTGAGGGGAGGAGAGGGGAGGGGAGGGGAGGGGAGGAGAGGGGAGGAGAGAAGAGGGGAGGGGAGGAGAGGAGAGGAGAGGAGAGGAGAGGAGAGGGGAGGGGAGGGGAGGGGAGGGGAGGGGAGGAGAGGAGAGGGGATAAGAGTAGAGGAGAGGGGAGGGGAGGAGGGGGGAGGAGAGGGGAGAGGAGAGAGGAGGGGAGGGGAGAGGGGAGGGGAGAGGAGAGGAGAGAGGAGGGGAGGAGAGGAGAGGGAAGGGGAGGGGAGGAGAAAAGAGGGGAGGGGAGGGGAGGAGGGGAGAGTAACATTTGGCTTCAGTCCTTTGACTAACCTCTAGCTGTGATAAATTTTCTGTTTTTTGCCAATAAACTGAGTTGATCTGGAAGTGATGCGTTTTGTTTTAAACTAATAAGGTGCCGCGGCCAATTTTATTGTCCTATTTTGTCTGTGCGTGTTTCAGATTAATTGTTATTTTTGGGGAGCGTGCAGCCTGCAATCCTATGAAGGCAAAAGGGGGTCCAACCCCCCTACCAGCAGTGCGTACCTAATAAAGGGGGTCCAACCCCCCTACCAGCAGTGCGTACCTAATAAAGGGGGTCCAACCCCCCTACCAGCAGTGCGTACCTAATAAAGGGGGTCCAACCCCCCTACCAGCAGTGCGTACCTAATAAAGGGGGTCCAACCCCCTACCAGCAGTGCGTACCTAATAAAGTGGCCGGTGAGTGGATATTTCCAGCACTCGCAGATTACAATCACCTCCCCAAATGCTGCCTCTAATAACTGAGGAGTTCCCCTTTAATAGCATGCAATGTTTAATCCTTACCGATCCTCTTCCCATCTGACTGCGGATCTGTCTGATGGGAAAGTCTCTAATGACATGAAACACCCACAATGCCCCCGGTGACCAGACATCATGTGATCTTGGCCAGGGTTTTGGTCAGCTCAGAAGAAGGTTTTTTTAGTTATTAGGAAGAAAGAGAAAACTTTTTTTTTTATTGAAAATCTGATTATTTGGTGAAATGTTTAAATTAATACCAAGTGTGAATTTAATAATAGGTCCGCTTTAAGCCAATTCCCATCCCCCGCATACAAACAGACACAAATAGCATTGGATCCATTGTTTTTCTCCCCTTATATAAATAGTGAGTCAGCCTTGAGCAAGTGTGCAAGTTTTAACCACTTAAGCCCCGGAAGGTTTTACCCCCTTCCTGACCAGGGCCTATTTTGCGATTCGGCACTGCGTGAATTTAACGGACAATTGCGCGGTCGTGTGACGCTGTACCTAAACGAATTTGGAGTCCTTTTTTTCCCACAAACAGAGCTTTCCTTTGGTGGTATTTGATCACCTCTGCGATTTTTACTTTTTGCGCTATAAACAAAAAAAGAGCGACAATTTTGCAAAAATAACAATATTTTTCACATTTTTTTATATGAAATTCCCCCCAAAAAAATGTAAAAATCAAAATTTTTTAACATTTTAGGCCAATTTGTTTTCTGCTACATATTTTTGGTAAAAAAAAAAATTGCAAAAAGCGTATTTTGATTGGTTTGCGCAAAAGTTATTGCGTTTACTAACAAAGGGAAAGATTTCTGTCATTTTTGTTGTTTTTTTATTAACGAGTAATGGCGGCGATCTGCGATTTTTTTTGCGGGACTGCGACATTGCGGCGGACAGATCGTACCCCTGACTGACATTTTTGACACTTTTGGGTGTACCAGTGACATTACTACAGTAATCAGTGCTATACATATGCACTGTTACTGTAAAAATTACAGGGAAGGGGTTAACTTTATTTGAGAAGGAGGGGTTAAGTGTGTCCCTAGGGGCGTGATTCTAACTGTGATTGGATGTGGCTACTACTGTAACACCAGAGACATACGATCCTACATAGCAGGATCTTATGATCTCTGCAGTTACACCAGGGAGAATGACAGACGGCTTTGTTTACCTCAGCCGCCTGCCTTTCTCCCTCTGCAATAGACGATCGCGAGTGCACGGCGGACATCCGAGCCGCCGGTCACTCGCGCTGGAGTGTCTGAGAACGAGCAGGGGCGGGAGCGCGCCTCTGGCGGCGTGCGCTCGCCCCCTAGAGGCTCACAGGCGAGCGACGTAGCCCTACGTCGCTTTGCCTGTAAGGGGCTGACTGCCGCAGTAAATATACTGACGGCAGTCCGCAAGTGGTTAACAATGTTCTTCAGGAGATTCGATTTTTGCTACAATGTTCATGTGTTGGAGTGCGGGTGGCAGCCATCCCAGAATCCTCCAGGAGAGCGGACAACAAGACGAATGACCAATGCTGCGCTTCTACATTCGTGGTCGAAGGTTCTGAGAATGACCCGAATGTTAATTGTCACAAAGTCTGCTGCCTGTTTGTAGATCTTTGTGTCGGATATTTCTATGGGATACGGAAGTGTAATTACATTCTATGAGTGGCAAAGGCTTTTATTGACAATGACATGAAGTTTATGCAGAGTCCATATTTGTAGAGGTGACCCTTCCTTTTCCTGACCTCTGCAATTCTCCCCGGCATGGTGTCACCCTGACTGATGGCCGCCCCCCATTCTTCCGTAATCAATGCTTGGTGTTTGTCAGAATTTGTGGGTTTTTTTGGTTCACCGCCTCTTGAGGATTGGTCACAAGTTCTCAATGGGATGAAGGTCTGAGGAGTTTCCTGGCCATGGACCCAAAATTTCCATGTTTTGTTCCCCAAGCCACAGTTATGAGTTTTGCCTTATGGAAAGGCGCTCCATCATGCTGGAAATTGTTCCTCACCAAACTCTTCTTGGATGGTTGGGAGAAGTTGCTCTCGGAGGATATTTTTGGACCATTCTTTATTCATGGCAAATTGTGAGTGAGCCCCTCCATTGTCTGAGAGACCACATGAATGGTCGTAGGATGCATGACTGGACAGGACTAATGGTAGCGCTCGCCTTTTCTTCTCTAGATGACCCCAACAATGGGAAAGGGGGTTCATCAGAGGAAAGGACTTTCCCCCAGTCCTCAGCAGTCCAATCCCTGGACCTTCTGCAGAATATCAGTCTGTCCCGGGCCCTTCTTGACACCAGACCGTCCTCCAAAAGTCTTCTCCTCACTGTGTTAGTGCCAACGCACTCACACCTGCCTGCTGCCATTCATGAACAAACTCTGCACCGGTGGTGCCCCCCCCCCTCACACACACAGTAATGGTCTCAGGATGCATGACACAGGACTGTTGGTAGCGCTCACCTTCTCTTCTCTGGACAAGATTTTTTCCGGATGCCCCAAACATTGGAAGAGGGTTTCATCAGAGAAAATGACTTTCCTCCAATCCTTAGCAGTCCAATCCCTGGACCTTCTGCAGAATATCCGTCTGTCCTGGATGTTTTCCTGGAGAGAAGCGGCTTCTTTGCTGACCTTCTTGACACCAGACCGTCCTCCAAAAGTCTTCTCCTCATTGTGCAGCACTCACACCTGCCTGCTGCCATTCTTGGGCAACCTCTGCACTGGTGGTGTCCCCATCCGCCCCTCCCTCTGCACTGGTGGTGTCCCCTCACACACACAATAATGGTCTCAGGATGTATGACACAGGACTGATGGTGGCGCTCACCTTCTCTTCTCTGGACAAGGTTTATTCTGGATGCCCAAAACAATCGGAAGGGGATTCATCAGAAAATGACTTTTCCCCCCCCCAGTCCTCAGCAGTCCAATAAAAAAAGCAAAAAGAAACAAAGAAAGGGCGCACCGACCTAGCGCATTATCCTCAATAATAGGAAAAATATCAGTCAGTCCCGGATGTTTTTCCTGGAGAGAAGTGGCTTCTTTGCTGACCTTCTTGATACCAGGCCATCCTCAAAAAGGTATTCTCCCCACTGTGCAGCACTCACACCTGCCTGCTGCCATTCCCAAGCAAGCTCTGCACGGGTGGTGCCCCCAACCGCCCCTCCCTCTGCACTGGTGGTGCCCCCATTCCCCCCTCTCTGCACTGGTGGTGCCACCATCTGCCCCTCCTTCTGCACTGGGGGTGCCACCATCCGCCCCTCCCTCTGCACTGGTGGTGCCACCATCATCCCCCCCTCTCTGCACTGGTGGTGCCACCATCCCCCCCCTCTCTGCACTGGGGGTGCCACCATCCGCCCCTCCCTCTGCACTGGTGGTGCCACCATCCGCCCCTCCCTCTGCACTGGTGGTGCCACCATCCGCCCCCCCCCCCTCTCTGCACTGGTGGTGCCACCATCCTCCCCCCCCCCCTCTCTGCACTGGTGGTGCCACCATCCTCCCCCCCCCCTCTCTGCACTGGTGGTACCACCATCCGCCCCCCCCTCTCTGCACTGGTGGTGCCACCATCCGCCCCTCCCTCTGCACTGGTGGTGCCACCATCCGCCCCCCCTCTTCCGCCCCCCCTCTCTGCACTGGTGGTGCACCCATCTGCCCCCCCCCCTCTGCACTGGTGGTGCCCCATTCTGCCTCCCCCTCTCTGCACTGGTGGTGCCCCCATCTGCCCCCCCCTGCACTGGTGGTGCCCCCATCCGCCCCTCCCTCTGCACTGGTGGTGCCACCATCCACCCCCCCCCTCTCTGCACTGGTGGTGCCACCATCCTCCCCCCCCCCTCTCTGCACTGGTGGTACCACCATCCGCCCCCCCCTCTCTGCACTGGTGGTGCCACCATCCGCCCCTCCCTCTGCACTGGTGGTGCCACCATCCGCCCCCCCTCTTCCGCCCCCCCTCTCTGCACTGGTGGTGCACCCATCTGCCCCCCCCCCTCTGCACTGGTGGTGCCCCATTCTGCCTCCCCCTCTCTGCACTGGTGGTGCCCCCATCTGCCCCCCCCTGCACTGGTGGTGCCCCCATCCCCCCCCCCCTCTGCACTGGTGGTGCCCCATTCTGCCTCCCCCTCTCTGCACTGGTGGTGCCCCCATCTGCCCCCCCCTGCACTGGTGGTGCCCCCATCCGCCCCCCCCCCCTCTGCACGGGTGGTGCCCCCATCCGCCCCTCCCTCTGCACTGGTGATGCCACCATCCGCCCCCCCCCCTCTCTGCACTGGTGGTGCCCCATTCTGCCTCCCCCTCTCTGCACTGGTGGTGCCCCCATCTGCCCCTCCCTTTGCACTGGTGGTGCCCCCATCCACCCCCCCCTCTCTGCACTGGTGTTGCCCTGATTCCGCAGCTCAATCAGCTGTAGGAGACGGTCCTGGCACTTGCTGGACTTTCTTGGGCGCTCTGAAGCCTTCTTCACAAATGCAGTGGAGATTTTTTTTTATGGGATTAATTTCATTTTCATGGCAAAGAGGAACTTCATTCATCTGATCGCTCTTCATAACATTCTGAAGTATATGCAAGTTGCCATTAAAAACAGTGAAGCAGCAGACTTTGCGACAATGAGAATTTGTGTTATTCTCAAAAAGTTTGGCCCGGCTGTACTGTGCAGAAAGGTCATTAAGGCCCCTTTCACACTTGTGTGACTTGTCCTGCAACTTGGGACTGCAAAGTCACATGACAGTTGTACCCCATAATTTTACCGTTCATATCTGTGCGACTTCAAGTCGCAATGACTTCAAAGTAGTCCCTGCACTACTTTGGTCCGACTTTGATGCGTTTTGAGGTCCATAGACCTCCAGATTACACAGGCATTGCTTCAAGTCCAGTAAAAATTGCAGCAAAATCGTGGCAAAATCACACGAATTTTAGGTCGCACAAGTGTGAAAGGGCCTTACATGTATGACAGGGGATGAGGCAGCGGTTGAGCCAAAGGTATCTAGATTTGGTGGAGTTGGATTCACAGAACTTGACTAAAGTTCAGTCAATGGAAGCCAAATGTTAAAAAAAATTCCCACCCACATTCTTTACCAGACCCTTATCCAAGCATGCAGCCTGAATGGCAAGGAAAGACCTTACCCGGCAACATGCCCCAAACATATGGGGTACCTTGTCCCCCCCTGAAAAGCATCCTGTCTCCATGTTGATGGAGACAAGGGCCTCTTTCCCACAACCCTGGCCCAGTGGCTGTGGGGGTCTACAAACAGTGGGGCTTATGATACCCATTTATGATATGGGGGCCCCCAGATACCCAAGTGAATGAGTATGGTATGCAGTACCCTTGCTCATTCACAATAAAAAAAAAAATGTGAACAGTAATGTTGGGCGAACGGTTCGGGCTGAGCAAAAGTTCGGGTTCTCAGAGCACCCAAATTTCCTGTGTGTTCGGGGGGCTCTTCAACTGCTGAACACACAGTCAGTATGTTGTTAAGCCCGGCCACCGCGTCCTTAACAACAGATGAGTCATCAGCTGTCAGCGGGCTTCCCTACTGACAGATGGAGGAAAAAAATTCCAGTAAAAAGGAAAAAAAATGGTGTGGGCCCCCCCCCCCTCCAAAATCCATACCAGACCTTTACCCGAAGACGCAGGGGGGGGGACAAGCAAGTGACCACCCCTGAACCATACAAGCAAGTGGCCCCCCCACCCCAAAGCACCTTGTCCACATGTTGATGGGGACAAGGGCCTCTTCTCGACAACCCTGAGTGGGGTCTGTGGGCAGGGGGCTTAATAGAATCTGGAAGCCCCCTTTAAAAAGGGGGCCCCCAAATCCCACCCCCCCCCATGTGTATAGAGTACATTGTACCCCCTACTCATTCACCCAAAAAATTGTCAAAAATAAATAAAAACACTAGACAAGTTTTTGACAATTCCGTTATTTAACAAAATGAAAAGCCAATGTTCCCCAATGTAGATTCATAGTCAATTAAGACACTAACTGCACCCCAATCTGAATGAACCGCTGAATGCATCCTCTGCCATGTAAAAGTTCTAAAATAGGTAAGGGGTGGGGCCACCAGGTGATGTCACCAGGTGGCCCCCGCCTCTTACCTATTTAAGAACTGTCACCTGACAGAGGAGGCAATCGGCGGTCAGCCATCAATGAGTGTGGAGCATTTTGTTTTTGGGTGAATGAGTAGGGGTAAAATGAAAGCAATACTCCTTCACATAGGGAGGGGGCAGGGATCTGGGGGCCCCATTGATAAAGCCCCCTGCTCGCAGACCCCCACAACCACCGCCCAGGGTTGTCGGGAAGAGGCCCTTGCCCCCAACAACATGGCACAGGCTTAGCATTTATATGCTTATTAATGCAGCCAGTAGAAGTACCTGAACCCGCCTTCATATCCGCCTCCCGATATTAAAAAAAAAAAAGGTTTTGACTTTTTTTTTCTAAATTTAACCACTTCTGGACCGGAAGGTTTTACCCCCTAAATGACCAAGCCAAAAGAGCGAAAATTCTGAAAAAAAAAATATATTTTTTATTTTCTGCTATATAACATTCCCAATAATAAAAAAAAAAAATAAAAATAAAATTTTTTCATCACTTTTGGCCAATTTGTATTCTGCTACATATTTTTGGTAAAAAAAAAAAAAAAATCCCAATAAGCGTATTTTGATTGGTTTGCACAAAAGTTATCGTGTCTACAAACTATGGGAAAGATTTATGTCATTTTTATTTATTTATTTATTTTAGAAGAGGAGATATTTCTACAAGAGGTGGTATAGTAGAGGGGGGAAAGAATTTGTGCTAGGAGGGGGGGGGGGGTCGTTTGGGGGGGTATTTTTGCTAGGAGGGGGGTTGGGGGGTATTTGTGCTAGGAGGTGGATTTGGGGTGTTTGTGCTAGGAGATGTGACATGGTAGAGGGGGGAAGGGACTTGTACTAGAAGACATATTTTTTTGAGGGGGGTTGTTTGTTCTAGGAGGGGGGTGGGGGGTATTTGTGCTAGGAGGGAGGATTTGAGGGGTTTGTGTTAGAAGAGGTGATCTAGTAGAGGGGGAAGGGGATTTGTGCTAGGAGGACGATTTAGAGTGGGGGGGTATTTGTACTCAGAGGGGAAATCTGAGGGGTGGAGGATTTGTGCTAGGAGGGTGATTTTTTTGGGGGGTTGTATTTGTGTTGAGGGGATTTGGAGGATGGAGAGGACAGTGATTTGTGCTGGGAGGGGGGATTTCAGCAGAGGGGCGAATTTGTACCGGGAGGAGGGGGAATTTGGTTAGGGGGTAATCACGCAGATTAGCTTTTTATTTTTGCGGGGAGGGGGTGGATTTTTGCTGACACATAGTGCTCATACAGTCAGAGGGAGAGGAAGAATCAGCATAAGGACCCAACCAGGTAATGTGCTGACAAGGAGCATACTGACAGGAGGAGAGAGAAGAGTGACAGTGAGATGGGCTGATAGCTGTGCTGCTTCTCCTTCACTGTCCAATCACAGGCTGGAGGCGGGTTTATGACAGCCCAGGCTCAGAGGAAGCGTGGTAACTGATGCTGACTGTCATTTAAATTGGAAGACTGTGGGCATCTAGTGGAAGAAAAGAAATTCTGCGGGGGAAAGCCCTGACTTAAAGATTAGTATTGCAGCAAAGATTACTATTTCACTTTATCTTTAATAGGCTATTATTATTATTATTATTATTATTATTATTATTATTATTATTATTATTATTTCTCCTAGAGCCATGCGGGGTGTCTAAGAAAGATAGAGGGTATTTTTTTCCCTTGTTTAGGAAATATATTATGGTATCACAAATATGTAAAATATATAGAATTCAGTATAAATCACAATTACTGAATATATAAAAAATAGAGAATCTAGTAAAAATCTGCAGAATATACAGAGTCCAGTAATGTCATTTCAGTTCACTATTAACCTCCAAGGCCTTTCCCGCACGCTGTCCTGGTCCTTGAAAGCTTTCCGCACAATACAAATGTCAGCCCAGTTCATCTCATAGCCTTGAATTTGTTCTTTTTCCAGAAAAAAAAAAAAAACAAGGTTGTGCGCAAAACAGCTCAAAATGACTGTATAAATATTTTGTAGCTGTACAATGATTCACCAAAGTAAACTTTCACAAGGAAAAGAAGAAAAAACATACCTACGCGCTGGATGGGATTCAAAAAATTATTTGGTTCTGGAGGATTTATTAATAATATTATTAATAATAATATCATCATCATCATCATCATTACTATTAATATTATTGTTATCGTTATTACTGTTATTATTAATATTATTATTATCAATAATTTTTTATAATTATCATCATCATTATTATTATTATATTACTATTTCTATTATTATTATTATCATCATTATTAATATTATTACTAACATTATTATTATTAATTTTCTTCTTATTATTATCTTCATTACTGTTATTTTTTTTTTATCAGTATTATAATTATCATTGTTATTACTATTAATACTGCGATTTATTATTATTATTTTTATCATCATTACTATTAATATTATTGTTATCAGTATTACTATTATTACTGTTATTAATATTATTATTATTATTAATAATATTGTATTAGTATCATTATTACTATTATTACAGTTATTATTTCTATTACTATGATTATTATTATCATTATTACCATTACTAAAATTATTGTTATTAATGTATTATTATCATTATTACTGTTATTATTTTTTATATTATTATTATCATCATTTTTAGTAGTATTACTAAAATCAGTATTAATAATATTCTTCTTATTATTATCATTATTACGGTTATTATCAATATTATCATTATTATAATTGTTATCATCTATATTACAGGTGTTACTAATATTTCTATTGTTATTAATATTATTATCGGTATTATTTTATTACTGCTATTATTATTTTTATCACCATTGCTATTGTTATTATTGTTATCAGCATTACTATTATTATTATTATCATCATTAATATTGTATTAGTATCATTATTACTATTATTACAGTATTATTTATATTATTATGATTATTATCATTATCACCATTATTACTAAAATTATTGTTATTAATGTATTATTATCATTATTACTGTTATTATTATTTATATTATTATTATCATCATTATTACTAGTATTACTTAAATCAGCATTAATAATATTCTTCTTATTATTATCATTATTACGGTTATTATTATTATCATTATTATAATTGTTATCATCTATATTACAATTGTTACTAATATTTCTATTACTATTAATATTATTATCAGTATTACTATTATTACTGCTATTATTATTATTTTTATCACCATTACTATTGTTATTATTGTTATCAGTATTACTATTATTACTATTATTAATATTATTATTATTTTTATTATTATCATTAATATTGTATTGGTTTCATTATTACTATTATTACAGTTATTATTTCTATTATTATGATTATTATCATTATTACCATTATTACTATTAATATTGGTATTACTAATATTACTGCTATCATTATTATTTTTATCACCATTATTATTGTTATTGTTATCAGTATTACTATTATTACTGTTATTATTATTATTATTATTATTATTATTATTATTATTATTATCATGAATATTGTATTGGTATCATTATTACAGTTATTATTTATATTATTATGATTATTATTATCATTATTACCATTATTACTAAAATTATTGTTATTAATGTATTATTATCATTATTACTGTTATTATTATTTATATTATTATTATCATCATTATTACTAGTATTACTTAAATCAGTATTAATAATATTCTTCTTCTTATTATCATTATTACGGTTGTTATTATTATTATCATTATTATAATTGTTATAATCTATATTACAATTGTTACTAATATTTCTATTGCTATTAATATTATTATCAGTATTACTATTATTACTGCTATTATTTTTTTTTATCACCATTACTATTGTTATTATTGTTATCAGTATTACTATTATTACTATTATTAATATTATTATTATTGTTATTATTTTCATTAATATTGTATTAGTTTCATTATTACTATTATTACAGTTATTATTTATATTATTATGATTATTATTATCATTATTACCATTATTACTAAAATGATTGTTATTAATATTGGTATTACTAATATTACTGTTATTATTATTATTTTAATCCCCATTACTATTGTTATTATTTTTATCAGAATTACTATTATTATTATTATCATTAATATTGTATTGGTATCATTATTACTATTATTACAGTTATTATTTATATTATTATGATTATTATTATCATTATTACAAAAATTATTGTTATTAATGTTATTATTATCATCATTATTACTGTTATTATTATTATTATTTATATCATTATTATCATCATTATTACTAGTATTACTAAAATCAGTATTAATAATATTCTTATTATTATTGTCATTATTACGGTTATTATTATTATCATTATTATAATTGTTATCATCTATATTACAATTGTTACTAATATTTATATTATTCATTTAATATTATTATTGGTATTCCTATTGTTATTGCTATTATTATTATTTTTATCACCATTACTATTGTTATTAGTATTTCTATTATTACTTTTAAAAATGAATGTTATTCTTTTTCTTATTATTATCATTAATATTGTATTATTATCATCATTATTTTACTATTATTATTATTATTATTATTATTATTATTATTATTATTACTATAATAATTATTATTAATATAATTATTATTATTATTATCAATATTACTGTTAATACTGTTATTATTATTATTATCATTATTATTACTATTATTGTTGTTGTTATTCATCTTCTTCTTCTTTTTATTATTAATTGTCATAATAATATCATTATTATTGTTATTATTCTTAACATTATTAGTATTATTATCAGCATCCTTACTATTAATATTATTGTCATTGTTATTCCTATTTTTACAGTTATTACTATTATTATTATTATTATCATCATTACTAATATTATCATTGTTACTGTTAATATTCAAATTATTGTTAATATTATTATATCTTTAATATTATATCATCATCATTATTACTATTATTATCATTATTACTGTTATTATTATTATTATTATTGTAATTATCAATCTTCTTCTTTTTATTATTAGTATGATTGTTATTATTTTTATTATTATAATCATGCTTCATCTTTAGTTTCTGATGCACATTATGAGAAGCTCACAGTGTGCAGTGAAATCAGAGGAAGGCGTTTGCATTCAGGAGAGGAGCGGGGACACCTGTGGAAGACTGAGGGGAAGGCCGGAGGTCAGATTTATATGAGCTGACATTGGGGTCGGTGTTGGAGGGTAGATTGGGAATATTGGGGTCGGTGTTGGAGGGTAGATTGGGAACATTGGGGTCGGTGTTGGAGGGTAGATTGGGAACATTGGGGTCGGTGTTGGAGGGTAGATTGGGAACATTGGGGTCGGTGTTGGAGGGTAGATTGGGAACATTGGGGTCGGTGTTGGAGGGTAGATTGGGAACATTAGGGTCGGTGTTGGAGAGTAGATTGGGAACATTGGGGTCGGTGTTGGTGGGTAGATTGGGACCATTGGGGTCGGTGTTGGAGGGTAGATTGGGAACACTGGGGTCGGAGTTGGTGGGTAGATTGGGAACACTGGGGTCGGTGTTGGTGGGTAGATTGGGAACATTGGGGTCAGTGTTGGAGGGTAGATTGGGAACACTGGGGTCAGAGTTGGTGGGTAGATTGGGAACACTGGGGTCGGTGTTGGTGGGTAGATTGGGAACACTGGGGTCGGTGTTGGTGGGTAGATTGGGAACACTGGGGTCGGAGTTGGTGGGTAGATTGGGAACACTGGGGTCGGAGTTGGTGGGTAGATTGGGAACACTGGGGTCGGTGTTGGTGGGTAGATTGGGAACACTGGGGTCGGTGTTGGTGGATAGATTGGGAACATTGGGGCAGAAGTTGGTTGAAGGGCGTGTCCGGGAATGCTGAGTTTACCTAAAGGTGTCAATCGTAATCTAGCGAAAGATACTTTTATTTATTTGTGTAAAGGAAGTGTAATGATTTACCAGACCCTTCTATAGATTATCTGGAAGGTGCCGTGTTGTGCGGTATTTACACACATATCTATGTACACAGATCAGAACCGTGACGTCACATTTATTTGGTTGGCGCCATTATCAACCCATGGAGCCAAAGGTTGAACTTTGAGCCTTCCTCTGTACTCTATTGTCTGAGAGCCTCTGATCATGGTAGAGCCAATGAGGAGGAACAACTCTGAGTGATGACTACTCTTATCTACCATGGACATTGTTCTTCCAGGTAGACTGAGGACCATTGTGGTGGCAGACCTTGTTTAATGAAGGAGGGGTGTAGGAAAATCCGAGACTGATCTCTTCTCCAGGAATTACAAAATATGGAGCTGAAGAAAAAAGTGGACAACTCTAAGATGGAGTTTTGGGTTTGCCATAACTAATTCCAGCCAACGGCCGCACTAACGAAGATGTTGGGTGGAGAAGAAGACGGCACCCTGTATTTGTTTTGTCTTATTCTGCTACCTCCATAGAAAGACCTACAACCTTACAACCTCCTACACCCTTTTTCTGATTGGGACCAGTGGCGTAGCATGTGTTATTATTTCCCCGGGGCAAATCAAGTCATTTGAAAGCCTTAATCCGTGAACATTTAGATACCTCTACCCTGATCACCAGGGGCAGACTGGCAACTTTCGGCCCAGGAGGCAAGTACAAACCAGAGGCCCATGGTGCAGCGACCTGGCACCCCTCCCATTCTCCCTCTTCCCTTCCTCCTCCTGACCCCCCATTCCAAGCTGAAGCCCTGCTCCAGGTACTCTCTACTTACTGGCTGAGTCCTGGCCAGCAGGGGGTGTTTGGGGGGAGCTGGGACAGCTCGGTCTGGGCTGGCCGGAGGAGAAGAGTCTCCAGTGGGGCATGGAACCGGCCTCTGCTCAGACACAATTTACCCCATCCATGCTGGAGGGGGAGGTCTGCACTCTGTCCTTGTCTTCATCCCACACGCAGTAGGTCAGCAGTGGGGGGACTTTTTACTTCTCTTCACCAGAAATCCTTTAGACATGTCTGTGCCAGAAGCAGTGCAGCCTTTTTACGGGCCATCAGAGTGGCCCAGGGGGCAATTGCCCCCCTGCCCCCTGGCCCAGTCCTACCCTGCTGATCACACTTCCCAGATACCACCACCCTGATCACACACCCCAGATACCCCCCACCCCCTCCCCCCATATTCCTCCACTCTGTTCATAACCCCAGAACCCCTCTATTCTGATTCCCCCCTCAATCCCTTCACTCTGATCACACCTCCAGATTCCTATCCCCCATCCCTCCACTCAGATCTTACACCCTTTTTTCGGATTGGGGCCAGTGGCATAGCGTGGGTTGTCAGCGCCCGGGGCAAGCCAAATAATTTGCACCCCCCTATCTGTAGATGTTTAGATACCTCCACCCTAATCACACCCCCAGATGTCTTCCCCCCCCCCCCACACACACTCTGATCACACTCCCCAGATGTCTCCCCCCCCCACACACTCTGATCACACTCCCCAGATACCCCCTCCCCACCATGATCATATCCCCAAACTGATCACACCCCCAGAACCCCCCCCCCCCCACACACACACACACACTGATCACACACCCCAGAATCCTCCACTCTATACACACCCCCAGATTCCCTCCATTCCGATCACTCCCCCCCCCATCCCTCCACTTTTATCATACCTATATATCCCTACCCCCCATCCCTCCACTCTGATCCCACCTCCATATTCCCCCAAATCCCTCCACTCTGATCACATCTCTAGATCCCCCATCAGATTCCTCCACTCTGATCACACCCCCAGATACCCCCAACTCTCTACTCTGATCACACCCCCAGATACCCCCAACTCTCTACTCTGATCACACCTCCTACGGTCATCTAAGCAGCCTGGCAGGCCAAGAAAAGAAAGGGAAGAGAATGACTCCACCTTGTCAGTTAGGAGACTTCCCGGACATGGGCCTCTTCACCACAACCCTGGGCTGGTGGTTGTGGGAAAGGAAAGAGATGAGGGTGCCCCTCTTCCGCCCTGATCCTTACCAGACCACATGGCCTCCACATGGGGGAGTAACTTGCCGGTGGGGATACTCCCCTATAAAGGCACCTTGTCCGGATGTTAGAGCTGCATGATTCTGGATAAAATGAGAATCACAATTTTTTTGCTTAGAATAAAGATCACGATTCTCTGTGTGACATCATCTTTTACATTCTACAAAAAATTGGACTAACTTTACTGTTTAGTTTCTTTTAAATTCATTAAAGCGTATTTTTTCCCCAAAAATCTGCCTTTAACCACTTAAGCCCCGGAGGATTTGGCTGCTCAAAGACCAGGCCCTATTTTGCGATTCGGCACTGCGTGACTTTAACGGACAATTGCGCGGTCGTGCGATGCTTTACCCAAACGAAATTGGCGTCCTTTTTTCCCCCACAAACAGAGCTTTCTTTTGGCGGTATTTGATCACCTGTGCGATTTTTATTTTTTGCGCTATAAACAAAAAAATTAGCATCAATTTTGAAAAAATAATATTTTCACATTTTTTTATATGAAATTCCCCCCCAAAAAATGTAAAAATCTAAATTTTTTAACATTTTAGGCCAATTTGTTTTCTGCTACATATTTTTAGTAAAAAAATCGCAATAAGCGTATTTTGATTGGTTTGCGCAAAAGTTATTGCGTCTACTAACTAGGGGAAAGATTTATGTCATTTTTATTGTTTTTTTTTTAAACTAGTAATGGCGGCGATCTGCGATTTTTTTTGCCGAACTGCGACATTGCAGCGGACAGATTGGACCCCTGACTGACATTTTTGACACTTTTGGGGGTACCAGTGACATTACTACAGTAATCAGTGCTATACATATGTACTGTTACTGTAAAAATACACTGGCAGGGAAGGGGCTAACTTTATTAGAGATCCAGGGGTTAAGTGTGTCCCTAGGGGCGTGCTTATGACTGTCAAGGGGCGTGGCTTGTGATGTAACCACAGAGACATGCGATCCTACATAGCAGGATTGTATCATCTCTGCAGTTACACCAGGGAGAATGACAGACGGCTTTGTTTACATCATCCGCCTGCCTTTCTCTCTCTCCAGCGGGAGATTGCGAGTGGCCGGCGGACATCGGAGCCGCCGGTCACACGCGCGGGGATCCCCGTGAACGAGCGGGGGTGGGAGCAGACTTTCGGTGGCGCGCGCTCGCCCCTTACAGGCTCCTGGGCGAGCGACGTAGTACTACGTCGCTTTGCCCAGGAGCGGCTAACTGCCGCAGTAAATGTACTTGCGGCGGTCGGCAAGTGTTTAAAGACCTCTGCGCAAATACTGTGTGACATAAAATATTGCAACGATCGCCATTTTATTCTCTAGAGTCTCTGCTGAAAAAAAAAATATATATATATAATGTTTGGGGGTTCTAAGTAATTTCCAAGCAAAAAATATGGATTTTAACTTGCAAGCAACAAATGTCAGAAAAAGTTCATCTTTAAAGCGGCGTTCCGGGCACAAAAACGATATTTTTTTTTGTGCCCCTCCGCTAGGTAGACCTCACCTGAAAAGGAATGGGATATTTTGTTTTTTTGTTTACTTACCTTGTAATTGAAGATCGAAGATACTCACCTCAGAGTACTTCCTCCCTCGGAGCCGCGGCTCACCCCGTCACTTCCTGTCTCGCTATGATTCCTGGGAGCTGAACGTTATAGCTCCCAGGAATCAATGCGACAGCACCGGCCCCGCTCGTAATTTCCGGGCGACGCCGCATTCCCCTGCTAAACAGCTTCTGGGCATGCCCAGAAGCTGTGGAGGAATGCGGCGCCACGCCGGAAGTGACGAGAGGGGCTGGGCGGCGCATTCTGGGAGAAGAAGACGCGGAAGAAGACGCCGAAGAGGATCGCGCCGGCTTCAGCTTCCCACAAGAGAGATGGAAACACTGTGGAAGAAATTTTATAAGTAAGTATTTCTTCTAAAAGGTAAGTGCGAACCGGGACAGATCAGAGGCTAGCCATTGTGGAATGTATTAGCCCTGACTGTCCCGGGGGTATGTTTAGTAAAAAATGACTTCTGTGCCCGGAACTCCGCTTTAAGAGGTTAAACTGCCCTCATTAATAGCAGGAAGTTCATTCCTTTGATGTAAAAGAAGGAAATGATACATTGTAATACATTGTGTTTATAGTCATCTCCCAGCCTTACAATGTTGATAGACATGGAGGCTCTTTTTATTTATTTTTTCTGACAGCTGTGAGTGAGCAGAGGGCTCTGTATGAATCAAGGACATTCCGTTTTAACCACTTCAGCTCCGGAAGGATTTGCCCCCTTAATGACCAGGCCATTTTTTGCGATTCGGCACTGAGTTACTTTAACAATTGCGCGGTCGTGCGACGCTGTACCCCAAAAAAATTGATGTCCTTTTTTTCCCACAAATAGAGATTTCTTTTGGTGGTATTTGATCACCACTGCGGTTTTTAGATTTTGCGCTATAAACAAAAAAAAACGACAATTTTGAAAAACACACAATATTTTTTACATTCTGATATAAAACATTCTCAATAATAAAAAAAAAAAAAAATTAAAAAATCAAATCTTTTTTATCAGTTTAGGTCAATTTCTATTCTGCTACATATTTTTGGTAAAAGAAAAATTCCCAAAAAGCGTATTTTAATTGGTTATCGTGTTTACAAACTACGGGATCGATTTTTTGGACATTTTTAGCGGGCCTGCGACATTGCAGCGTACAAATTGGACCCCTACCTGACATTTTTGACACTTTTTGGGGACCAGTGACATTAATTCAGTGATCAGTGCTAAATAATATGCACTGTTACTGTATAAATGACACTGGCAGGGAAGGGGTTAATACGGGGGTGATCAAGGGGTTAAGTGTGCTCCTAAATGTGCTTACTGACTGTGGGGGGATGGGGAGGGGTCTGTGACAGGCACACAGAGATCGGAGAGCTTAGCGGAGACACACGATCTCACTGTGCCTGTGTGACAGGAGAGCCGCCTGATTTGTTTACATAGACAGGCAGCTCTTCTGTCAGTTTCTGTGAAGATCGCGGGGAGGCCGGCGGCGATCATGCCCGCTCCTCCCACAGTCTGGCTCCCACTGTGTCTAATCACCGTGTGCACGTAATCTACATGATTATGCGCAGCCGAGCCGCCCTGCTGCAGTATATCTGCGTGGGGCGGTCAGCATGTGGTTAAGATCGTGATTTTTTAACAATTAATCGTGCAGCTCTACCGGGTGTTATGGAGGACATCGGCCTCTTCCCCACAACCCTGGCCTGGTGGTTGTGGGAAAGGAAGGAGATGAGTGATCCACGAACATCATGTTTTTGTCTGTGTATGGCGTAACGATCGGCGCGGTGTGTCTGTGTAAGGCATAACGCTCGGCGCGGTGCGGCGTGTCTGTGTATGGCGTAACGCTCGGCACGGCTTGTCTTTGTATGGCATAATATTTGGTGCGACGTGTCTCTGTGTACAGCATAACCCCCCGGTGTGGCGTGTCTGTGTAAAGCGTAAGGCGCTGCGCAGCGTTTCTTTGTACAGCGTTATGCATGGCGCTGTGTGTCTGTGTGTTTCCTACATAACGCTTGGCACGGCGTGTCTGTGTATGGTGTAATGCGTGTCGCGTCTGTGTACGGCGTAATATTCGGCGCGGCGTGTCTCTGTGCACAGCGTAACGCTTGGTGTGGCGTGTCTGTGTACATCGTAACGCGCGTAGCAGTGTGTCTGTGTATGGAGTAAAGCTCGACGCGGCGTGTGTGTACAGCGTAACGCGTGGTGCGGTGTGTCTGTGTACAGCGTAACGTGCAGTGTGTCTGTGTACAGAGTAACGCTCGGCGCGGCGTGTGTGTACAGCGTAACGTGCGGTGTGTCTGTGTACTGCACAACGCGT
>NW_028119347.1:0-30425 GCF_965119305.1 Pelophylax lessonae | reverse complement strand
CAATGCCATACAGGCTTTTGTGGTTATCCCAGACAGTGGTGCATCCTGGGATAGACTATAAAAGCCAAGGGCACATAGGGCAGGGGGTCTTTTGGCAGGAAGCCAGGTCCCAGAAGGAGGGTGACATTTGTCTCTCCTTCTGCTGCTGTGGATGGTGGTCACAAGTGGTCAGCCTTGTGAGCCAGGAGTATGGAGCTGAGCCAGGAGGTCCATGAAAGCTGACAAGTGGAGTTGGAGGCAGAGCAACCTTGGGAAAAACAGTGTCCATGAGTACCGGGAAGCTTGCCGGGGGTCTGCCCAGGAAGGGGACCACTCCAGTGAAGAGTCAGTGGACGGGTTGTCAGCACACACAGCAAGTGAGAAATGGGGTGCCAAGTTAGAAGCCTGAAGAGAAATTTAAGCAGGAACATTTGCTCTATGTTCACTTCAGTGGCAGGGTGAATCAATGGCCTTGCCGCATTCTGAAGTCAGTTGTCCTTACCATTGTGAATAGTTGTCAGTTGGAGTATCCCACTCATCCCTTCTCTTATCCTAGTTCCAAATAAAAACACAAAAACCACATCCCCTGGATTGATTATTGACTGAGCAAAGGACTTTTATTTATGTTCATCTGCTTTCAGTTGCTAAGTGTAACCCAGGGGAATCCAAGAGGTTTAATTCTCAGCAGTCCTTTAGGGGGCAGTGCTACATGTGTAATGCTAACATATGTCTGCATATACAATATACAGCCTCATACATCATAATTGCTTTATTTACTTTATTTAGGAACTCCTGGCAAGCAGCCCAAAACATATCTAAAATGCATACTGTATATAGAAATTGTTCTATCTGTCAAAAGAAATTAAAATATGTGCAGCCATTCTTGAGAATGACACACCCCTGCCAGAATGTAAAAGCCAGGTCCTTGACATCAACTGTTAATTGGGTGATAAAAGAACAGCAGTATAGTCTCCTGTCAGCATGTTCCCTGTTAACACATGGGCACAGAGCCTGGTTGACTTTTAGTGCTTAGCCTTGTGTTCCCAGTCTAAGACCTGTTGTGCAAGACACGATGGAATGTCATTATCAAAGTATATTTAGGTACACACACTAGTTGTTCATTTAATGAATCATTTATCATAGGTAACTATTCCTGATTTATCAAGCCTCAATATCACTTAAAGGGTAAGTTCAACTTTACAGAAACTCTGTAAGGTGAACTTACACTGGACTACCTACCCATCCCCCCTCTGCTCCCGCTGCACAGGAGTCCCGGGATGCCGCTTTACAGGTCCAGGTATTTTAAATTATCTTGGCTTTCTCTCCTCTCCTCCAGCGCTGACAGGATGGGCTAGGAGGATTCTGATTGGTCAGCACCATCTATTTTACTGTGCTGACCAATTAGAATCCCTCATATCCATACACGCTGAGAGGTACGAATAGGAGTTTAATCTGCAGGGTTTTCCAATCCCCGGACCGGTGAAGCGGCGACCCGGTGTCTGACAGTGAGTACACCCGTGCTGCCTGTCAGTGCCAATCAGTGATGCCTGTCAGTGCCTATCAGTAGTACTGAAGTATGTCAGTCACTACATGAACAATGGCCCGAATATTTACCCAAAACATCACACAATGGTTAGATAACGAGGTACAGCTGACTCATGGCTAATCCCATCTAAACGAGGTTATCATTAACATGCTAAATAACTCAGCGCACTTAAACCAGACTGGAAGACCAGACTGCCAGCAACAAGGCTAAAATAAAATACAAAATTACACATTATCCTAAGTATAGACACAGAAAACCTTATTATACAGACAATAGCAAGAGACCCCCAGTAGCAGTCTGTCCGTCTCCTAAATTGAAGTACAAACCCGATTCCAAAAAAGTTGGGACACTGTACAAAATGTGAATAAAAACAGAATGCGATGATGTGGAATTTTTTAAATTTCAATATTTTATTCAGAATACAACATAGATGACATATCAAATGTTTAAACTGAGAAAATGTATCATTTTAAGAGAAAAATAAGTTGATTTTAAATTTCATGGCATCAACACATCTCGAAAAAGTTGGGACAAGGCCATGTTTACCACTGTGTGGCATCCCCTCTTCTTTTTATAACAGTCTCCAAACGTCTGGGGACTGAGGAGACAAGTTGTTCAAGTTTAGGAATAGAAATGTTGTCCCATTCTTGTCTAATACAGGCTTCTAGTTGCTTAACTGTCTTAGGTCTTCTTTGTTGCATCTTCCTCTTTATGATGCGCCAAATGTTTTCTATGGGTGAAAGATCTGGACTGCAGGCTGGCCATTTCAGTACCCGGATCCTTCTTCTACGCAGCCATGATGTTGTAATTGATGCAGTATGTGGTCTGGCATTGTCATGTTGGAAAATTCAAGGTCTTCCCTGAAAGAGACAACGTCTGGATGGGAGCATATGTTGTTCTAGAACTTGGATATACCTTTCAGCATTGATGGTGCCTTTCCAGATGTGTAAGCTGCCCATGTCACACGCACTCATGCAACCTATACCATCAGAGATGCAGGCTTCTGAACTGAGCGCTAATAACAACTTGGGTTGTCCTTGTCCTCTTTAGTCTGGATGACATGGCGTCCCAGTTTTCCAAAAAGAACTTCAAATTTTGATTCGTCTGACCACAGAACAGTTTTCCACTTTGCCACAGTCAATTTTAAATGAGCCTTGGCCCAGAGAAAATGCCTGCGCTTCTGGATCATGTTTAGATATGGCTTCTTTTTTCTCCTATAGAGTTTTAGCCGGCAACGGCGAATGGCTTGGTGGATTGTGTTTACTGACAATGTTTTCTGGAAGTATTCCTGAGCCCATGTTGTGATTTCCATTACAGTAGCATTCCTGTATGTAATGCAGTGCCGTCTAAGGCACTGAAGATTACGGGCATCCAGTATGGTTTTCCGGCCTTGACCCTTACGCACAGAGATTGTTCGAGATTCTCTGATGATATTATGCACTGTAGATGATGATAACTTCAAACTCTTTGGAATTTTTCTCTGAGAAACTTCTTTCTGATATTGCTCCACTATTTTTCGCCGCAGCATTGGGGGAATTGGTGATCCTCTGCCCATCTTGACTTCTGAGAGACACTGCCACTCTGAAAGGCTCTTTTTATACCCAATCATGTTGCCAATTGACCTAATAAGTTGCAAATTGGTCCTTTAGCTGTTCCTTATATGTACATTTAACTTTTCCGGCCTCTTATTGCTACCTGTCCCAACTTTTTTGGAATGTGTAGCTCTCATAAAATCCAAAATGAGCCAATATTTGGCATGACATTTCAAAATGTCTCACTTTCAACATTTGATATATTATCTATATTATATTGTGAATAAAATAGAGTTATGAGATTTGTAAATGAGTCCATTCCTTTCTTACTCACAATTTGTACAGTGTCCCAACTTTTGTGGAATTGGGTTTGTACATGGAATACACATCTAAGCATTGCTTTGATTATTTAGGAGTCACAGACTTCATGGCAACAGGCTATAGGTCTCACAGTGTAAAGTGAGATTAAATCTTTATATTTTTTGAAAAATATTCATGATAAATATTACTGTCTCATTTGAAGTTATCCAAACCATATTCTCAGTGTCCATGCAGTCCATCATTTCCTTGGTCACCCTGTGTCCCTAATAGACACAGTGTGACTTACACATAAGAAGAGCCTAGGGGGCTGAGACAGGGATTTCTTAACCTCTCTAAAGTAAGCTGGGTTCCATGGGCCCCCCAACCAAAGTGACTCCCGTCACATCTCTTCCCTTTCAGAAGAAGACTAACGCAGGAGGAGACCCCAAACGGGTTGACTTCGTAGTTAGTCCAAAGTTCCTATCCCCCAATGTCTGTACCCACACAATACCTCAAAATAATTGTCGGGAACACAGCGTTACTCACCCAGCCAACCTCTGCCTCTCTCATAGAACATACCCGCCGCTGGGGAGAAGTGTGGACTGGCCCCTCTCGCTGGAGTTCTCTCAGCCGCTGGAGAGAAGCCAGGGTGGCTGGGCTCACTTCATCAGGCTGCTGTGGATCTGGGCTGACTGCCCAGCATCCCTGGGGTATACAAGTGAAGACGGTAGTATCATCCTCTTTCTCAGGAAAACCATCCTTTCTTAGTTTAGGGCAGAGGCCAGCCGCACTCTGCCCTGTTGCCAGCTCTTCTGCTGGGTTGGTGTCATCATTCTGGCGCACCGTCTTCTGCTGGGAAAGGGAATCAGCTGCTCCATCTTCCTTGCCCTCATCTAGCTGTTGGGACAACCTTTCACTGGTACTGTCCCCTAGGTGCACAGATCCTGACTGGGGAGGGAAGACAATTTCCTCCACTCTGACTGACTTTTGGGGAGGGAGGACGACAACCTCCTCCCCCTGGATACTGATCTGCTGCTTGGGGGTGACTACCACCTTCTCACCCTGGGCCTCTGGAACAGCCACATGTGTGGAGCAGAGGTCTTGGACCCTCTGTCCAGTTGTCAGCGCTTCAGCTGGAGAAGTTTTTTGTAACTCCACAGATGCTGCTGGCAGGAAAACCCATGTCCCTGTCAGTGGTGTAGTAGAAAGGCCAGCTGCCTCTTCTCTCAAGGAGGCTGAAGCTGCTGTTGGGGTTGGGCAGAGCTTAGTGATGTTAGGCCCTGATGTCCACTGTTCCGCAGGGAAGTAAACTAAAAAGTCAGTGGCCTTGCACACAGCTTCCTGGGTCGCCAATTGTTGCAGGCAGAGGTTAGCAGGATGCCTGCTCTTCTGCTGTAAGCTCACTGGGTTGTTCTTCCTCAGCAGAAAAATCTTTCAAATCCCCAGTCTCTGGAATTGCTTAAAGTCCGGGGCATGGACTGGTGGCACTCGGGCCCAGTGCCAGAACTTTAGCAGGTGATTTATCATCCATATCATCCTCCAAAAACTCAAATAAATCTGTAATCTGTAGATACTGGAGGTTCTTATGATTGGTATGATCGGTATAGATCAGAACACGATGAGGAGACCCCTCCAGTAGATGTCGCCATTCTTGCAGTGCCAGCTTGATAGCCAGAAGCTCCCGATCCCCGATGGTCTGATTTTTTTCAGCATCAGAAAACTTCTTAGAGAAGAAGGCACAGGGGCGGAGCTTACTGTCTTGCATTTGGAGAAGGATGGCCCCCACTCCCAAGGATGAAGCATCTACTTCCAAGAAGAAAGGCTGAAGAATGTCAGGATGTTTGAGAATAGATGCAGACAGGAAGGCCGTTTTGAGCTTGTGGAAAGCCTCAACAGCTTCAGGAGGCCAAGTTCTGGCATTAGCACCCTTCCGGGTCAAAGAGGCAATGGGCGCCACCAGAGAGGAGTAATCAGGGATGAACTGGTGATAGAAATTGGTGAACCCCAATAACCGTTGCGTAGCTTTTAGACCAGAAGGCTGAGGCCAGTTGGTGATGGCCTGAAGTTTGGAAGGATCCATAAGCAGTCCTTTACATAGCGATCCTTGCACCATGTACATAGTGATCCTTGCACCATGTTCAAAATGATTCTTAAACTCTGTACATAGAGATCCTTGCACCCTATACATAGCGATCCTTACACCCTGTACATAGCGATCGTTGCCCCCTGTACATAGTGATCTTTGCACCATGTGCAAAACGATCCTTAAACTCTGTACATAGAAATCCTTGCACCCTGTACATAGCGATCCTTGCACCCTGTACATAGCGATCCTTGCACCATGTACATAGTGATCTTTGCACCCTGTATATAGTGATCCTTGCACCCTGTACATAGAGAACTCTTAAAGCTTGCACCCTGTTCAGAGGGATCCTTGCACCCTGTACATAGCCATCCTTGCCCCCTGTACATAGCCATCCTTGCACCTTGTACATAGAGAACTCTTGAGGCTTTGACCCTGCACAGAGGGATCCTTGCACCCTATACATAGGGATCCTTGCCCCCTGTACATAGCGATCCTTTCACCCTGTACATAGTGATCCTTTCACCCTGTACATAGCGATGCTTGCACCCTGTACATAGTGATCCTTACACCCTGTACATAGAGAACTCTTGAGGCTTGCACCCTGTACATAGCGATCTGCCAAAGGGTCTGTGGTAGTGAGTCCTTATAGATCCCCAGCTCAGGATTCCCCAGGGTTCAGAGTCTAAGCTCCATCCTGCTTCTTCACCAGGGCCCCTGATGGTGGGGATGGACTTGCAGCAGACTGGAACCAGGTCGCGGCCCCCAGGTAGTCCCAGCTGAAGATGTGGAGACCGCTAGTGTGTGCAAAGTAAGCAGCAGACTTTAAGGATATCCAAGAGACAAGCCGAGGTCAGGACAGGCAGCAAACGAACATAGATGGAGAAACAAAGCCGGGTCGGTACACAGGAAATCAGATACAATAGCCTAGGGGTATACAAATGGGAGCTCAGAGAACAGTAAAGTTGCTCAAGGAAGGAGTAGTGCACTGAGCATGTGTATAAATAGGGAAGCAAACTGGGCGGTGACCCAGGTAGTAATAGACAGGAAAAGGATATAACCCACAGTGGAGCAGGCAATGCTCATAGGTAAACAGAGAAGCCAAACACCACATGTGAAAGAAAGCAAGATAGAAGCACTGAAGCAAGGAGGTAAGAATATACAAACAAAACTACAGGCTAACTCGTGACACTATGGGTCTTAAAGTGTAAAGTGGGATTAAATTTTCATATTTCTTGAGAGATATTATTGATAAATATTACTGTCCCATTTGAAGTTATCCAAACCATATTCTCAGGGTCCATGAAGTCCATCATTTCCTTGGTCACCCTGTGTCCCTAATAAACACAGGGTGACTTACACATAAGAGGAGCGTAGGGGGCTGAGACAGGGATTTCTCAACCTCTCTAAGGTAAGCTGGGTTCCATGGGCCCCCCAACCAAAAGTGAATCCCTTCACAAAGGCTAAACTAAGAACTTTCCTAGAGACATCCCACTGCTTCTTCAACCCACCAGCATTTACTTCATTTATTCAAATACATTACAGATAGCGGTTTTTTTATTTTATTTTACATCCTAATATGATCTTCCACGATGTAGAAATGAATGGTTCTCCTGTCCATTATTTAAAACAAGAATAGAGGTGAACATATTTGCAGTTTCTTTGAAACTAGGCCCATCAAACTCCACCCAATTTTTATGCACTGTTACACAGCTAAAACATTGGCTTACACATAATGACCCCATTAATATAAATCTTTTTCCCAACACAGAGACACTCAAAGCACTACTTTAGGTATTTCTAAGATTAGGGACTATTATAGTGTAAGGGAATGTGACTGCATGCTCAGAAAGCAAAGGCACACATGCATAATAAATCATTAGGTTTCCTCCTTCACAACAAAGCAATGGCATTTCATGGCAGCAGATCTCTCCCTCTGTGTATGCATATCAATATGAGAACCACTGGGCAGATTCTCAGTGCATTCAGATCTGGTGGATACTGCAGCAACAGAGATAAAGTGAATGGAGGTGTCAGATGCCAGAATGAAAACAGAGGCACCCAGCAGGTAGGCTGTGTCTCCTGATTCAAAATGTTCTTTTCATGTTGGAACTGACCTTTAGCAAAAATGAAAAAGCAATATAAAATACGTATGCTAAATTTCTACACAAACGTAACTGTTATGTCCACTTTGTTGACATTAACACAATCAATAAACTTGTCAAAGTCAATTTTATTCCAATTTTGAAAAAAGAACACTCAATTGATGAATTCATTAAAGTATTGAGCTTTACCCTTCAGGCTGCCATCTACATGTTATTTATCTACTAATTGCTTTTTTCTCTCAGAGTAAAATTAGGAATATTTACATAAATATAATGTATTGATAAAGAAGGTAGAGAGGGGTGTAGCTGGCCTAGGCACCCAGTTGTTCGCCTGTAAAGGAAAAAAAGAAATTTTCTGTACACCAACTCGACTAAAGATGAGCAAAATAATTGTGTGAATTGTGAATTGTGACATATTAGGTCAATTGGGCAAATCTTGATTCTCTTGTACAACTTTCACCTTTTACATGTTGGTGATTAGTGGTGGATTATACTACAAGCATACTACAGGCAGAACAAGAAGCTGCCTGGGGCCCCAGGCTCCAGGGGGCCCTTGGGTATGCTTGAAAGCTTTGCTGTTCTTCAACAATCTTTTGGTGAAGGGGGGAATATAGTGTGTTTTTTTTTTTTCAGGGGATGGGCTTGGCCCCTTACTTCTAGTGAAGGGAACACTTAAGGCATCAGCATACCAAGACCTTTTGGACAATTTCATACTCTCAACTTTGTGGGAACAGTTTGGGGATGACCTCTTCCTGTTCCAACATGACTGCACACCAGTGCACAAGGTAAGGTCCATAAAGACAAGGATGAGCGAGTTTGGGGTGGAGGAACTTTACTGGCCTGCACTCTAACCTGATAAAACACCTTTGGGATGAATTAGAGCAGAGACTGCGGGACCAGGCCTTCTCATCCAACATCAGTGCCTGACCTCACAAATACGCTTCTGGAAGAATGGTCAAACTTTCCCATAGACATCAGTGGAGGCTGGCATTCTATGGGCCGAGGGGGGGGCGGCAGAAGGACCACACCGAACCCCCCCCAGACCACACCAGGCCAAACACCGTACCCCCTCCCCCAGGACCACAGCAGGACCCCCCACAGATGCTCACTCACCCTGCCTGGACATCTGGACATGTGCAGCAGCAGCAGCAAACGGCTATGGCGTCTTCGGCTTCTTCCCCCTCAGTCTTCTGCGTCTCCTCCCTCCTCCTACATGCCCAATGGCATGGCTTCTCCTTTTGGCCAATCAGGAAACGGGTCCCAGGACCCGCTTCCTGATTGGCCAGGAGGAGGATCCGTGTGACAATAGCGAATATTCATATCCTATTGTCACACAAATGGGTGGGCTCGGGGCACAGTGCTCTGCGCCCCGAGCCCACCCTTTTTTTTGAGCCTATTAGAGCCTCTGGCTCTAATCACATAGTTGAAAAAAAAAAAGCCCCATTGAACTCCATGAGTCCAGTGCCCTGCATGTAGATTAGGGGGGCGGCGCCCCTGCACCCCCAATGCACCAGCCGTCACTGATAGACACACTCCTAAACCTTGTGGACAGCCTTCCCAGAAGAGTTGAAGCTGTTATAGCTGCAAAGGGTGGGCCAATTGAATATTGAACCCTACAGACTAAGACTGGGATGCCATTAAACTTCATGTGTGTGTGTAAAGGTAGGCGTCCCAATACTTTTGGTAATATAGTGTGGATGAGGTTTATTTGCTAATAAGGCATTTTGTAAACCTATCACAATCATCCGTAATTAAAACTCAGCATATGATGAAAAAATGAAGAAGCATCAGTCACTTTCAGCAGAGACATATATTTAAATAAATAATAAATCCAAATATAAAGGTTTAATTCACATGGAAGTATATGCTTTTCCTGCAGACATCAACCACAACCCCTTCCCTCTTGCCACCTGAGTCTGTCTATTGATTCTTTCGTGTGATGAGACATTTGCTAATTAGGGATGAGTGAACCTGGCAAAATTTGCTTCAGCGAAGAAGGTTCAGTGAACCCAGCAAAAAGTACACTTTATATGAACAAAGAACATAGTGCTAAACCCTATTGAAGTATGTGGGAGCTGAATCCTATTATTTTTTACAGGGCTTCTCTTAGGAAGTTTGCTGATATACAGCAACTGGCTGAGAAGCTCTTTTTTGCGATGGGAGTAGTGGCAGGTGAGGATCGTCAGCCCAGTGGATTATTGTGTCAGTGGGTATAGACTGTCAGTGGATACCCACAACTGACATGGTATTTACATCGGGGACATTGTTTATTGTTTTTTTTTTCAACACTGTAGGTGTTTTTGTTTTTTCTATTAATTTTTGTTTTGTGAATGAGTAATCAGAGGTACTATGTACCCTATCCTCATGTGTGTGGGGAGAGGAGGGGCGGTTGGATATCTGGGGGGCCCCTTATTCTGGAGGGAGTTTTCAAGATTCTGATAGGTCTCCCCCCATCCCTGCAGATTCCCACATTTTATTCAGGGGCCACACCCCTTGCAAGGTACTCTCTTAACCTCCCTAGCGGTATTCCCGAGTGTGGCTTGGGGTTAATATACAGTACCAAAAGCGGTAACCCCAAGCCACACCCGGGATTACCCCAGAATCAAACTCACCTTCCCCTGCGATCCCCCCCCATCCTCCCCAGCCATCCTCCAGGCATCCTCACGCTGTCTCCCCGCTGTGTGCTCGGTCGATGCCGGCACCTGTCTTCCGGTTCCCTTCCCTGCGAGCGTTGCGACCGGCAGCAATTTCAAAAAATAAAATAAAATAAATGACATGATACAAAGTTGTTATCCTATCGGATTACAATGTATCAAGTCATTTACCTCAGAATCTCACCTGCTGACTTTTCCAGTGCCCTGCTTGTGCTTTTCCAGTTCTTTGTGCCTGGAAAATTCAGAACGACCATGGTATTCAAAAAGCGTTCTTTTTGTGCAAAAGTGCTTTTAGACTAACTGGAAAACAGTGACAGCGAAACTGAGTTACTTGAAGAACTGAGCGATAGTGATTCGTGGGAAAATTCATCATCAGGTACAGAAAGTGACGACGACAGCTGTGATTCTGCGACTAAGCTCAGCGATGTGCGGACTTGGTGCTCCATTGACTGCCGTACGGATCAGGCAGCGCCCCCAAGATTCCTATTTACAGGAGCACCTGGTATGAAAGTTGATGTTGACCAGGACAACCCCTTGGCATACCTCCAATTATTTTTGACCGATGAGGTTATTAAAAAAAATTGTTAATGAGACCAACCGGTACAAAGACCAATAATGCGCTACGCATCGAGGGTTGCAAGATGCAGAAAGTGTGAACCACTGACCAAAGATGACCTTTGGAAATTTCTGGGCCTAATATCTTTAGGGAGTGGTGCAAGAACCCCTGAAGAAGTGGTATTGGACAACCAATACATTACTTGCCACTCCATTCTTTGGCACAGTCATGTCAGAATACAGATTTTCCCTTATGAAATATCTGCACTTTGAAAATAATGAAGAATTTGATGAAACTACTCATCCTGCACCAAAACTAAAACAAATTTGGGAAGTATATGAAATTATTCTTCTGAATTTCCAACAAAGCTATGTGCCAGAAAGAGACATCATCGTAGATGAAAGTCTAATGGCATACAAGGAAAGGCTCAGCTGGGTGCAATACATTGCAATAAAGAGGGCACGATTTGGCGTAAAATCCTACATGCTGTGTGAATCAGCAACTGGCTACATTTGGGATTCAGTGATATACACTGGAAAAGGAACACATTTTGATGAAAAATACAGCAATTATGGAATGGCAACATCTTCTGTTCTTTCACTAATTGAACCATTTCTAAATCAGGGCTATTGTGTAACAACAGACAACTTTTATACATCTCCTGAACTTAATGAGGCTCTACTGCACAACAAAACGAATGCCTATGGAACCATAGGGGCTAACCGGCATGACATGCCGCCAATGTTTTGCAAAATGATGGCACTGCAATGGAAGGACAAGAAAGATGTGTGCCTACTGAGTACAGTGCATAACTCCTCCACTGTTATGGTACGCACGAAAGGTGGGACAGAAGTCATGAAGCCACAAGTAGTGATAGACTACAACAACACCATGAGAGGTGTCGACAGAGCGACCAAGCAATGACATTCTACCCAGCTATGAGGAAGCATCAAAAATACTTTAAAAAGATCTTCAGACATCATCTTGAGCAATGCTTTTGGAATGCCTACATTCTGCTAAAAAAAAAAAAAAAGAGTGACAAGCCATTGATTCATGCGGACCTTATTTGGAAAGTTGCCGAACAAATCTTTATGAGTCACCAAACCCCATCAATAGCTGTGAACAGATCTGGACATCATGCTGTTGGCGTTGTCAACCCGGAATGCCTGACTGGTCGTCACTTCATGGACTACATTCCACCAACTGAGAAAAAGTCAGCACCTACAAGGATGTGCGTGGCTTGCTGCTCGAAGAAAGATGACAGTGGAAGGAAAATAAGAAAATAAACCAGATTCTATTGTCCCGATTGTGACATCGGACTTTGTGCAGTCCCATGTTTCAAAATATTTCATACCCGAGATGTTTACTGATCCTTTATTGTGATAACAAAGGGTGAAAATTGCGCTCAGCAGTCACTGAAAAAAGTGCTTTAGTGCATAAATATTAGATATTAAAATGCAAATGAGATATTGTTTAACACAATAAAAAATAATAAACGAACATTGGTGACTCATGTGGTTCAAAAAAGTCCTTAAGGTGCTCAGTGCAAACTGTGTCTTCAGCAGCAAGATTAGGTAATATGGGAACCTTCACCAAAAACACCTCCACCCAGTGGTAAGACAATATACCTCTTACCAGACAACGATGACCCCTTAATTATAGGGGGTCAAAAACCGGCATTAATCTCCACATAGGCTCAAAATGTTCCTCAGCGCTGTCTCTGCTTAGAGGATATTGGTCCAGATGCCTTTAAGAAGCTTCGGATCTCCGAGCATCATAATGTAAAAGAACAAGGAAAACTCCAATGGTGTAATAACGTCATATATTGGGGTTTAATGATAGAATTGCACTTACATCAAAAGCAGTTTTTCAACGCCTGGAAGTACAATAAAGCTGATCGGGTGGATGGGACGCCGCTTCCGAATCTGCGCGCCACCTCACCTCACCTCACCGGAACTCTACGGTCTCACGTGTCCCGACGCACGTTTCGTCAGCCGCGCTGACGTCATCAGGGGATCATCCTTGGTTAGCGCCAATTGTTTTACTGATCCTTTATTGCAGTGACTTGTAATATCGCACCCCTTGTTTGTACACATTTCAGTGTTTTTGGTTTGATTATATTATTGAATAAAATGTATTATATTACAATTTATGATTTCGCGTTTCAAACTTTATCGTACCTGGGATGTCTACTAGACTCATGTTTGAGCAGATTTAAGTGGGTTATTCCTAAGAATTACAGGCCTAAAATATAAAACAACATATTTCCATGCAAAACAATGTACCGCTTTTAGCACAAAAATTCTGACATAATCAGACCACCAGGAAGGTTAATGTTGAGGGCATGTGGCCTGGTATGGATTAGAAGGAATGAGGCACTTGCTCATTGTCCTTCCGTTCCCAGCCACCCAGGCTGCATGTCTGGATAAGGGTTTTTACCAAATTTAGGGGGACTCCACAAAGTTTTTTCTTTCAAATGACCAGCACACCATTTAAAATATTTTTTATTAGTTTTTTTTAATGGCCTGACGTCGATCTAAAAATTAACATCTTCACCTGCCACTACTCCTGTGCCAAATAACAGATCCCTGCTGGCTTTTGTATGTAAACAGGCATATTTGGTTAATGACATGACCCAGGATCCCTGAACAGAAGCCACTGTAAATCTATCAGATCATTTAACAGTGGCAGTGCTACTCCCCCTGAATGACAGACTTACGCACAAATATCATCTGGAGGTTTGGGCAGGCTAACTTACATAATATGGCCAGTTTGATTGCTTGTTTGCAAACTACGAACAGCCTGGGTTTGGGTTAAATAAACAAGCGGAGACTCTGGAGACAGGAAAGGGCAGGATCAAGTTTGACTTTTATAGGAAAAGTCATGACTTGCACTAGAGCTGCACGAAAATAACGATCTCGATTCACCCCCTCACAATCTTAACCACCTTGGCGGTTATCCCGAGCGTGACTCGGGGTGGATTTTTCATTGCAGGATCGGTAACCCAGAGTCACGCTCGGGGTGGATGTGCAGAGAGCGCAGCGGTGTTCTCTTACCTTCTCCTGGCGATCCAGCGATGATCTCTCATTGCTGAGATCGCCAGCCGAGAGTCCCGTCGCTCCTCCGTCCTCCGTCGGTGTGATCACTTCCTAGTTCCGTTCCCTGCAGCAGCAATGCTGCATGGGAGCGGAACTAGGGAGGGAAATTCAAAAAAAAAAAAAAAAAAAGCGTTGCACAAAACACAAAACACATTTTATATTATATATATCTATATATATATATATAGATATATATATATAGATATATATGCATATATATATATATATATATATATATATATATATATATATGCATATATATATATATATATATATATATATATGCATATATATATATATATATATATGCATATATATATATATATATATGCATATATATATATATATATATATATATATATATATATATATATATATATATATATATATATATATATATACATATATATATATGTGTATATATATATATATATATATATATATATATATATATATATATATATATATATATATATATATATATATGCACACACACACATATATTTATATACATATATATATATATATATATATAAAATTATATTATTGATTCAATTATAATTCATGCGTTATATATTATATATATATATATATATATATATATATATATATATATATATATATATATATATGTGTGTATATATATATATATATATATATATACACACACACATATATCTATATATAATATATAATGCATGAATTATAATCTAATCAATAATATAATTTTATTATATATATTATAAATAATAAAATAATATTATTGATTTGATTATAATTCACGTGTTTGTGTTTCAAATTTATCACATCTGGGATGTCTACTAGACTCTTGTTTTGGTCAGGTTTAAGTCAGTAATTACTAAGAATTGTAGGCCTATAATACATAACGCCAAATTTCCATGAAAACAATTGTACCGCTTTTGGTATGTAATTCCTGACATAATCATACCGCCAGGAAGGTTAAAACAGCATTTCCTTGATTTTTACAAAGCTGTTCTCTGCTCATTCACAGCTGTTAAAAAAATAAAATAAATAAATGTGCCTCTGGCGAATGTTTATCAACATTGCTAAGGCTGCAAAATAACTATAAACACAAATGTTTTACAATGTATCATTTTCATAAATAAACTTCCATCTGTAAGTGAGGGCAGTTTAACCTCTTAAAGACTAAGTGCCGGTTCACACTTCTGCGTTTGCGGAGATCGCATGTAATTCGGAGCGCACTGCTGATGTGCGGATGCGAGTTCAGCCATACACTTTGTATGGCTGAATTTGCACTGTATCCGCACCAAACATGCACATGAGGCTTTTTTTGAGCCGCAGTAGAATCTGATCGCATAGTGGTTCACACTTGTGTGATCGGATTCTGTGCGTACTTGCAGATCGCACTGCGATATGCGATCGCAACTGGGGGTGTCGTTAACTTTTAATTGACACCCCCTGCGTATCACATATGGCAGTGTGAACTGCCAGATGTGCGGATGCGATGCGGGAACACGCTGCATATTCGCAGCGTTCCGGCATAGCAGAAGTGTGAACCGGCACACAGCCTTCTTCTGACACTTGTTGCTTACAAGTTAAAATCAGTATTTTTTGCTAGAAAATTACTTAGATCCCCCAAACATTATATATATCACCCTAGAGAATAAAAATGGTGATCGTTGCAATCTTTTATGTCACACTGTATTTACACAGAAGTCTTTCAAATGCAGTTTTTTTTTGGGAAAAAATATACTTTAATGAATTAAAAAAAAAAAAAAACTAAACAGTAAAGTTAGCCAATTTTTTTTGTATAATGTGAAAGATGATGTTACGCCGAGAGTCGTGATAAAATCGTGATCTTTATTCCAAGCAAAAAAATTGTGATTCTCATTTTATCCAGAATTGTGCAGCTCTAACTTGCATATACATTTAGCTGTCCAAATCTTTAGACCTTTGTTTTTTAATTTGCAGTTTTTAAAAACGGTAATATCTGCTCATGTGCTTTTCTTCAAGGCTTACTCATTTTACATTTCCCAGGTCCTTGACAGGTTTACTTTATCCATTTATGCACATTCAAAGACATACTATATGTACAGGAGTCCTTGTGTACAGATCTCTGGAATTGCTCACAAGGAGTCATTTATACCAATACAAATGTTTAAAAATAAGAAGTGCTTCTTTCTGTAAGAAAATATGGCACATGACCCATTAATATAATATTTTCCCTCAGCTTATGTTTGAAGCCTATCAGGGTAGGTATAGTTAACCTGCCCCAGGGAATTTAATTTAATTCCTCTCCATGGTGATTTATTTGCCAAACCTTTCACTAGGGTCCTATTAGCAAAAGCACTTTTTGTCTAATCTGAGTGTGACAGTTGTATTTATACATGCTACTAGAATTTATTAAATCATATCTATTTATGTGTAAAAAGGAAGGTGGCAGTACGGGTTTTCTTTCTACTTTGGATTTTTAAGCAGCTTTTACCAAGGGAAAGCACTGACAGCATTTTTAGATACCAAAGCAGCACACCCAACCTGCAACTTTGAACGTGAAGGAGTGATCTCTTCTAAAGTATGTTATTTTTCTACCAGCTGTAAAACTGTATTTGCTTTAAACACTTTATTGAGGTATTTGAAATAGGAAATTAGAAAAATTGAAATTTTCTTTCATATAGCAACAAGCAAAATCAGTTTGAAAGCCATACAGCTTTGTTGAAGACAGAGCAACCACTTAATGTACTATATTTATTTTATTTCTATGTATTTAGATTTAGGATGCTTCCTATGACATTTCAGTTACTACAACAACGCATTTTAACATACAACATTCTGTGCATTACACTGTACCTCTAGTGCTGCAGGGCATGCTGGGTGAAGCTACTGTGGGCACAGAAAAAGTAAAGTGGTCAAAACCATAAAAAAAACACATGGCCATTCAGAACATGAATAACAACAACTAGCATTACACAAAATAGATGCAGGAGTAAACACACTAACTGACCATATATGCTATTTGATTGTACAATACTAATTATGACTTAAGCCTGGTGCACACCACTACTCTTTTTCATTTAACCCAGCGGATTGAACAAAAACAAACTGGCAGTTCTGCTCAGGTTGGATCCGCTGTACTAACAATTCAATGTTAGTACAGTGATCTCCCCTGCTGAGCTTTTGTGTTCTGACAGGGGTACGGTCCCTCTGCCAGAAAACTTTGGCTGAGAGCGCTGATCGGGAGCTGGACTGCAGACCTTTTACGGTATGAGTGAAGCACTGCTATAGGAAAACAAACATCCCTTGTTGCTCAGCTGCCTCTGAATATAGATTGGGTGCCAACCCTGTTTGTAACAGGAGTACACAGAAGAAATGAGGCTGGATAGCCGCAATCCGATGCAATCTCCTTTATTCTTTGTAGTAAAAACAATAAATCATACAGCAAAAGGTAGATGAAACGACAGAACACAGACCTTTTACGGTCCTGAGCCTTCAGTAGAAGCTGGCAGAATGGCCAGCTTCTGTCTTACCAGTTACCATACACATGGGCCGAATGTAAGACAGTTTCTATTCAATAGGCCGATGCCGGCCAACATTCGGCCCGTGTGTACCCGGCTTTATAGTTACTGACACCTGAGTAAAGTGAGGGCTTGCCTAAACAATTAGCTCAATTTATATCCTGGAAGGTGGGCCAAAGTACTAAACTATTTCTTGTCCAATCAAAATGTATCATACTGTATGTGACCAGCCAGAGACACTTAGTAGATGGATGTGACTGAATCTGCATTAAGCTGAACTCTAAAGCTGGATACACACTATCCAACTTTTATGGTTAGATTTCCTTCAGATTTACCTTTTCTATGTAGTGCAAGGGCCTGCCAGATTGCATACAAATTGAAAGTGTTTAGGTTTGACCTCATATTATATGGTTTTGGTAAGTCTAAAGGAAAAAGTCTTCAGAAAATCTTATAGTGTGTATGGCCCATAAGGAAACAGCTAAGTGCACAAATGAAATACATATGAGGGAGCTGTTTAACATGCCAAACGATTTACATTTCTGTCCATCCAGTTCTGAGATGCACACAGCACTATCGCATAGTATAGCCAGTTATATGATACCACTTACAGTCGAGGAATACTGTTGTCTTGTTTCTCCACCTCCAATCTTCTGACTATACAATGAAAGAGAAGCAGCAATCTATTAAGTCTCTATTTAATTTGCGGTCTCCTCTTTGTCAACAATTTGCATGAAACACACCTGATTGGCTCCCAGTTTTGCCCCCCTCCGACTCCATTCTGGTTTCTACTTTATAGGAGCCTGCTGATATTCGGCCAAATTTAGTTACTTACATTGGTCACACTTCAAAAAAATGCTTTAAATGACTTATAAGGAATTCATTCATTTGTATCCTTTATATCTGCCTGGAGTCCAGCTATACATTCAAAAAGTTAAGCCTATACAATATTGAACAGCTCACAGTCAATGCTCAGCTGCAAAAACATGCAAAGCCCAGCTTGATTTAACACCTTTACTTTTGTAATGATTTGGTCTCCTACATTATCTCCTCATGCAGGGCTGTACCTTCCAAGGCTCCATACTCTACATTTGGTGAGATAGCCCTAATGTTCAGAAACTGTAAATCTACATGTATAATGTCATCTGATCTATACTCCATTGCCAATTAGTGTGTTGTGTAGGGTGAAATGCTCAGTGGGTGCTGTCCCAGCTGGGAGATTTGGGGTTAATGCTTTGCCCACTCTCCTGATCTTTTTGGCGGGTTTCTTTTATGGGTCTGGCCCACTTGCCCTGTGTGATATAAATTGGGGAGTGGTCTGGTCCAAGAGAGAGAGAGAGGGGAGTCCCCTGAAGGAGTCCGGAAAGCTGCCTGAAGTTCCACAGGAGACAGTTAATTAGCTTGGCCCAGCCTTGTGCATGAGTCCCGCAGGGAATGGATAGGGAAAAAGAGACTAGTAGGAACAAGAGAGAGTCGCCTGCCATAGTGCACAACAGAGGCTTATACCTTGGGGTTCGCCCTGAAGATACTAGCATAGGAATATGCCTCTGAAGGACCTACGCTTGCGTGAAAGAGCCTGTAAAAGACTATGGACATTCAAATGCATTTTCGCAGGTAAACCAGGGAAGCACAACAGCCTGTAGTTAGGAGTAGGGAAGTATCTTGTTTTGCCAGTTGGACTGTAAAATGTCACCTTTGCACTTTTATTAAGTAAAGCGTTTGAAACTTTAAGTATGTATGAAGATGTCAGTGTAGATTGGAGTATTATGAAGACACAGGTGGTTACCTAGAGTAGCAGAAGTGTAACAAGCAGCCTGTCAGTAGCATGTACCTGATATGGGTGGTATGGCCTCTAGCAGTGAAGGAGATGTTGTCAGGGCCCCTTACTCCAGCAGTCTGTCTCCCAGGGCAATGAAAGTGGATTGCACCACAGAGGTTCCCCATTCTGTACAGAGGTAAGGAGGTTCAAGAGTTAAGTTGAGTGTACGTGTGCGCAGAGTGCATGGCGGGGCTCACTCTGCTGCTAGAGAGTAGAAGTGAAAAACGCTGGACAGGTGGTTGTGGAAATTGTGGGGAGATTGGCGCAATCGGAATGCACGAGCTGCTGCGGTAATCTAGATATGGGCAAAATGCAGATGAAGAGTCCAGTGGAATTGCTAAAACACTTTGATGGCTGCAGGCTTTGTAGGGTGAAGTAACCCTGTATGGATCCAAGACAAAGAGAGAAGAGAAGACCAAGCGCCAATCTATGTGTAGCAATGCAGTAAGTTGAATAGCAATTAAAAGAGTGTTACTCACAAACGTGCGTTAAAAACAGGCATCTCAAAATGTATAGGGCATCTGGGCACTGTTCTTCCAGGGTGTCATTCCGGATCCCTTGTGGATATCCCTCTGACCCAAGGACCCACGCTGCTACACCGCCGCTGAAGGATCTGCACGTCTCCTGCCTCACAACAGGAGATCGCCGCTCATCCCCCACAGCGCCAGCTCCACAAGGGATCCGGAATGATCAGTGCCCAGATGCCCTATACATTTTGAGATGCCTGTTTTTAACGCACGTTTGTGAATAACACTCTTTTAATTGCTATTAAACTTACTGCATTGCTACACTTAGATTGGCGCTTGGTCTTCTCTTCTCTCTTTGTTGTGGAAATTGGCTCAGTGTGTCCATCCAAAATGCAAGTTACAGTGAAGGTGTAGATTGTCACGGGGAACTGACAATTAACAGGAGAACAGTTGCAGTGCCCATGCACGTTCATCTCTGAGTGAGGAGGTCTGTCTTAATGTTGAATATTCCCCCATGGCAGCCTCAGCCTTGCCCCAAGGCATTATTGAATACAGTACAGAGCAAAGGCACCCCATGTGTGTGTGTAAAGAGACCCTGTACAAAGTGCCTAACGTAGCCCAGAAGAACCCATACGTGGCAGGCCTCACATGTGACCCAATACTTGGTCCCCAACAAGTTAATGGGGAAACATGGGGGACATGACCAACAACCACACGGTCCCACCTGCCAATGATTGCAACATTCTTGGGATGCATTACTAAATAGGAGTATCATATAACCAAATATTAGGGAATATCTGTCACTTTCATCTTTCTGGCCACAAAGCAGACAGATGTTAGGTCCTGGTGGCAATCCAATCGGAAATGTGGGGAAGTCAAACAGTGAACAAACTGGAACAATGATCAATGAGGAGCTCACAGCTATAACTAACGATACTTATTCAAAGCATTCAAAAATAATATTTCCCTTAGACAGAAAATCTTGACTTCATGGGTTTAAACACACTTAAACACTCCCCATTCTGGATACACCATCCTGGCAGATTCTCCTTACCTTCCTATATTCCTCATTCCAACCTCTCTCTTATTCTTTCCTCCTCTTCTTTCACATGCCTACCTCTTTTTCACACTTTTTATTTCACTCTTTATTAAATCTGAGTGAATTATCTGGCTCTCAGCTACAGCCATCCTACAGAAACTCAACATAATATACTCCTGCTAACTGTTATATTGTGTTTAATTCCTGCCTTTTAGGCTATGATCAGAATCTCTTTCCAATACTATGTGACGCACATATTTTGTTCAGTCTGTGTACATATAAACTTGATGATGCCGAATGCTAAATACCATAGATGGTAATGTCCTGCTTTCTGTGACTTGGATTGTATACTGTATGCTGTATTTCTACTCTTTCTCTATGTAAATTAAAAATTCAATAAACCTTTTTGTAAATGATAGATTTGGTGAGTTAGAACCTCTGGCAATGTTTTATTGTTATCTGTGTCACCAATTGTGAGATTTCTCCCCACCTCCTCCTAATTAATAGGTGTCAGACAGAAAAATAGGAAATATCCTCACTCCTGCTTATTTGACAGCTATCAGACAAACAAGATAGTTACATAGTTACATAGTTAGTCAGGTTGAAAAAAGACACAAGTCCATCGGGTTCAACCAAAAAAACCCAAAAAACAGTATTGAAAACCCAACCATACAATCCCATATACACAATCCTATACCGTTGTTGATCCAGAGGAAGGCGAAAATAAACCCCAGCAAAGAATGATCCAATTTGCTAAAGCAGGGGAAAAAAATGCCTTCCTGATCCCTCAAGAGGCAATTGGATATTCCCTGGATCAACTGGATGCCTAAAAAATGTTTTAATACCCATTTATATTATGTACACCTAGGAAATGAATTAATCAAAATGGGAACAGAAACAAGAAAAACACCTTTTTTTTTTTTAAGAGGCTTGTATTGCTGTCAACATACCCATTAGGAAAATTACCCTGCACTTCCTGTCCAGGAGAGGGTGTCAGGCAGAACAGGAACTGAGGGTTAATCTCATGCATGGGGCACAGATATTTAAAATCTAGCATAAAAAAAATCTACTCAATGGAGGCACAGACAGCGTTTAAAACCTGACAGGTTCTGATCCTTATCCACCTTATTATAATTACTACATGCCATCAAGTCAATGTCGACTCCTGGCAATGACATCGACAGTGTTTCTCCGGAATGATCTGTCATCTGTTTGCGTCTTCACACTTTACAATTGCATGTTCATCTTATTGATGATAATCCTTTTTTAACCTTAACTTTTTCAAGCATAACTGTCTTTTCCAGTAAACTGGATCTTCTCATAATACTTCCAAAATATGACAGCGTCAGTGTAGTCATCTGGGCATTTAGTAAAAGACTGGCCTTGATTTGTACAAAAATCCATTTGTTTGTTTTCCCTATTTTCCAAAAGGTATCAGGCCATCCCTCAGCACAGGACCCAGAAGCTAGTGGGGATTATTGAAGTAACGGTGTCTACTTCAGTGGTTTTGAGCTTTCAGTGGCATTGGCCAGGTATAGTATATACATACTGCAGTTACATGGGTCCAAGCTGGACCCGTATAACATGACAATTGTAATAGGAACAATATTGGTGTAGCGCTTATGTATTCAATGCAAAATAAACCAAACTAAATTCAAAAACCGAAACAATACAATTGTCAAAAATGCTAAAGAATGTTCAAAAATAATAAATGTCTTTCCAAAAAAATGATATTGTGTATTTGCTTCCACCACAAATCATGCATTCCTATCTTCCCCAAATGTGTAACAGATGTGCCCTCACCTGGATTCCATGACCTTACATATCATCTTTGTCATTTAAAATAAGTACTCCATTTTCCGATGATGATACTCCAAACTGACATTTTCTATATACGATTGATCACAATAATGTCCCCTTTAAGACACTTTAGTTTTCTCCTCAGCTCAGACACCATGCAAGAAAACAAAAACTCTACATAGTGCTTCATCTTCAATTAAAAAATCCACACACTCTTGTAATACTTCACACATAATAAGGTGTTTAAATGTTTCAACAATCTTATTTTATGCCCATCCTGTGCTGCCACCACCAGATGTGCCCTCACCTGGATTTTCTGATCTTACACACTGTTTATGGTCAAGCAAGCCTTTGTTCATTGACTATTTGTTCATGATCAAATACTCCGCTGATGGTTTCCAAAATGTGATCAAGTTATTTGATCAATCTCCTTCTTTTTATTATTATATCTGTACTGTCCCTTTAAGATGCTCTTCAAATATCTCCTCCACTCAGCAGACATGTGTGTGAGTGTGCAAACAAATGGCCACTGCTCCCCCATTATAACAGTACACACCTGTGCCTTTAAGGAAGAGTGGGCTCCTTCCAGGCTCACCTGTCCTCTGCCTATCTATTATAATGCATGTGTTTCTACTATAGAGGCTCTCATAAATGTATAGAGTTAGGACTGTGGATAATAATGGAGTGCCTTGTCGCAGCTTCCACAGTTTACCCTTATATTTGCAAATGTGTGCTAACTAAACCCCTGTTTTTAATGCAAACGGTTAGACAGGATAATTTGGATGGTTGCAGACTAGCTGGTGAGTTGAGCTGGGAATTTTCTTTGGTTTTGTTTTACATGAGTTGCCCTTCCATGTGCTCCTTGCTGCGAAGGCCAGTTATAGATGGTCATTTGTTTGTACTGTTGGAATACTGATTTGATAACGCACTGGACACCTATGCTGCCATTGTGCTAGTTGCTGGGTGTCCAGTGCCCCCCCTGTGCCTTTAAGGAGGGGTGGGCTCCTTTCAGACTCACCTGCCCTCTGCCTATCCTTTGTAATGCATGTGCTTCTACTATGGAGGCTCTCAAAAATGTATAGGACTGCAGATAATAATAAGGGGCCTCCGCAGCCTATGCGTGTATTTGCAAATGTATGCTAACTAAACCCCCATTTTTAACGCAAACTGTTAGACAGGTTAATTTGGTTGGAAGCAGGCTGGTTGGTCAGTTGAGCTGGGAATTTTCTTGGGTTTTTGTTTCACATGTGTGTGTAAGTGTGTGTAAGATCATACAATCAGGGCCGCCATCAGGGGGGTACAGGCAGTACTGGTGTAAGGGGCCCGAGCCTCTTGAGGGGCCCAGGGACTGCTTCCCTTACACACTTTGAAAATATTAGCTTCTGAACTTCACCACCACCGCCACCCGCACCTGACCCCCCTCCCCCCCCTCATACGCCGGGGGAGAGGGGTGGATATGGGATACTGTTTGTGCCGTGTGTGTTTAGTGGGGGTGGGGGCATTCTAGTCATCAGCAAGAGCGTCACCGCACGCCCCCCGCCTTGGCCCCAACCCCACCGTAATCTGACTGAGGAGGAGAGAAGGAGAAGAAATACCTACATACAGGCTTTCTTCTCCTCCCAGTGGCCGCGGGTAGATCCTGGAAAGTGGCAAGCTTCTATTACCTCTATGCCTAAGGCGGAGCCTGGTTCTGAAAAAAAAAAAGCTTGGGCAGTAGCTGATTGGCCAGCACTCAGCATGGGGTTGTGGTTATTTGCCTAATGGAGGAAGTGTCCCCGGCCCTCGCAGTTACATGGAGCAGAATGAAGATCAGCGTGGAGGGTAAGTCCCTGCTGCTGGTCCACCGGTGCTTTTGTTTGGACTACTGATGGGACACAGACTTCAGACATGATGGAGTTGCAATGCATTGTAAAAATGGCTGGGAATGATTCTGAGTGGGGAAAGGAATTACACTGTGGAGAGACTCTTCACTTAGTAACTCTCATCCCCACCCAGAATCATCCTCATCCATTTTCACAATGTAACTCCATCATCCCCATCCCCACCCAGGCCAGATTCCTCCATCCCTCTCCACAACAGTGGCGGCTGGTGCATTGGGGGGTGCAGGGGCGCCGCCCCCCCATCCATGTGTCCGGCCACCTAATCTATTTGCGGAGCGCCGGATGCATGGACTTCATTGGGGCTTTTTTTTTTTTAGCCATGTGATTAGAGCCAGAGGCTCTAATAGGCTAATAGGGGTCCTGTACTATCATGCTGGGTAGGGTCCTGTGCGGTCATGCTGGGGGGGGGTCCTGTACGGTCATGCTGGGGGGGTCCTGTACTGTCATGCTGTGGTCTGGGGCGTGCGGCCTGGTGTTGTCGGGGGGGTGTATGGTGCGGTCCGTCTGCCACCCCTCCCCAGCCCATGGAGCACCTGCCGCCACTGCTCCACAATGTATCCCCATCCCCACCCAGAATTATCCATCCCTTTCCACAATGTATCCCCATCCCCGAACAGAATCCTCAGGAGGGATGGATAATTGTGGGTGGGGATGGGGATACGTTGTGGACAGGGACTGACATTTGGGCCGAAGTGCCCGATGTCAGTGGGGGGCCCCATCAGAGGCTCTTGGTACCTCGCAGGGATCACTAAATGGCGCCACAGTCCTTGCCAAAAGAAAGTCCTGTCAGGGCCACGGTCCACCACTTAGCAGCTGTGTCCTTTTTGCTAGGTCTCCCGCCAGCCACCACTGCCATGCTCACAGGAAGTGGGAGGTGCTGCAGGACTGTCTGCAGAGAGTGTGGGAGCCTTTTAAAATCAACAAGTGGATAAGTAACCGTTTGTTAAGTTGGCCAGCTCCTGCCTTCCTTCCAGATCTGCAGCACCTCCAGTCTCCATCCACTGTGAGCATGAGCTTGAGACCAAAGGGAGAGGACACCCCAGGCTGATCAGTGCCTATTACTTAAAATATATAATATATTAAAATAATATAAAATAAAAGTGGGTGCACTGAAGGACTTGGTAAGATGGCCAGTGGGCAGATTTGGTGGGACGGCCAGTGGGCGGGCCATGGGGAAGATTGATGGTCAAGCAACGGGGGCCCAGTCCTAAAGCTGTGTAAGGGGCCCCAACATTTCTGATGGCTGCCCTACATACAATCCATGGTACATGTCCCCCCAGTGCCCAGGTCCCCATGCCCTTTGTTCGATAATCCCTTAGCCTTGAAAATGGAGAGAACCGATTTTCAGGATTTGCCCCCTTTTGACTTCAGTAGGGTACTTTGTGGATTTTTGGATGTGCGTGCCGAACATACCCATGGGTCAAACACGAGCTGATTCTCCCTCTACTCATTTCTGACTACAAGACCACCTTTCTTTCAATAGATATGCACTGATCAAAATTATAAATGCAACAGTTTTTTTTGCCCCCAATTTTCATGAGCTGAACTCAAAGATCTAAGACTTATTCTATGTACACAAAAGGCCGATTTCTCTCAAATATTTTTCACAAATCTGTCTAAATCTGTGTTAATGAGCACTTCTTCTTTGCTGAGATAATCCATCCACCTCGTAAGTGTGGCACATCAAGATGCTAATTAGACAGCATGATTATTGCACAGGTGTGCCTTAGGCTGGCTACAATAAAAGGTCACTCTAAAATGTGTAGTTTTATCATACAGCAAAATGCTACACGTGTCCCAAGTTTTGAGGGAGCGTGCAATTGGCAGGCTGACTGCACCAGAGCTGTTGCCCGTGAATTGAATGTTCATTTCTCTACCATAAGCCGTCTCAGAGAATTTGGCAGTACATCCAACTGGCCTCACAATTGAAGACCACGTGTAACCACACCAGCCCAGGACCTCCACATCCAGCATCTACACCTCCAAGATCATCTGAGACCAGCCACCCGGACAGCTGCTGCAACAATCAGTTTGCATAACCAAAGAATTTCTGCACAAACTGTCAGAAACAGTCTCAGGGAAGCTCATCTGCATGCTCATCATCCTCATCAGGGTTTCAACCTGACTGCAGTTCGTCATTGTAATCGACTTGAGTGGGCAAATTCTCACATTTAATGGTGTCTGGAACCTTGGAGGGTTGTTCTCTTCACAGTTGAATGCTGGTTTTCTTAGATCTTTGAGTTCAGCTCATGAAAAATGGAGGCAAAAACAAGTTTTGCGTTTATAATTTTGTCCAGTATTGTATTTATTGGCTCCCAATGCATATACATATGTATCCATACATGTTATTTATTAGTAGAGTTAAATTTGTTGTGAGGTCCACACACAGGTTACAGATTCCTATGAAAAATATGTTTTGAAAATAATTATTTTGAAAATGGTAATTTTTGCCACAAACTATTTTTACATATTATCTATAATTTCAAATACGTGAATATCTACACTGTAGCCCGCACCTGCCGACACCGGGTAAAAAAAAAAATCAAATACATCCGCTTAAGATAACGGACACAAAGAAATGTTTGTTGACTGCTACATTTACATTTAGACTTAAACTACAAAGCAGATTTATTTGTGGAATATAGCATTTATCCCAACTGGCTGCTTGGCTCATAGACACCTCTGCACAACAAATGCCTTTTAGATGCAATCTATAAATGGTTCAGACATTCTTACCCCTGTTCCACCACAGAGTTCAAAATTAATCATTTTCCAAGTCAAAATCTTCCACTTACAGTCTGATGAGTCAGAGAGTCGTCATACACTATGTGTAAGTTGGTGTGAGATTTGCAGCTATAATAGGTTTTCGCCCTCTGTAGCTGCATGATATGCTAATGACCAAAAACAGGAGGGAGGGGGGCTTGAAAATCTTTTAACTGTCCATAAAAATAATGTTACAAAAAGTTAAAGCAGTTTTAACCAATGAGGTGTGCCCTCTGCTGAGGTCCCTTATGGCATTATTGGGTCTATTTAATATAGTTCCAGTAGACAGTCCTATCTCATATTAAAATCTAAAAAAATAAAAAAAAAAACTGTTACGTGCCCTTTCTTTTTTTTTCCACTCCATCAGCGTGTGCCAGGTCGTACTTGTCGGTGACGCGGATGCTACTCATAGGAGGGAGGAGACCGCTGGTTTGCAGTCACGATTACAGCAGCGCTGTAGCCCCGCCCACACGGGAGAGACTAGAAAAGGCGCAGCATGGCAGAGAGCCGCACAAGCCGGCGTGCAGAGGATACGAAGTAAAGCAGAATAACGCCACTTCCAATTAACTGAGACACAAGAAGGTTGGCAGAGAAAGCAAACAAGGAGACTAGGAAGAGAAGAGAAGATATTTACAGACGATGTAAGTACACTGCTCAGTGATTTTCAGCTGCATTGCAATGGAAAGCGCTGCGGAGCTGTCCTTGGTGCTGAATTGTATTCCACACTCTCTCACCAGCACATGACTTCCATTTCATTCCTATTCTACTAACTTTCGTCTGAGAATTACACTTAGCCTTGCAGTTTGTGAATCGGAAGTCTTTAACCATATACACTAAGCATGCTCCAACTTGCTGCATATTTACCCAGATAGCTGAAATGCAACAAAGTATTACTATTGTATTGTATGTTATATCAGCAGCCAAAGACACAATCAATTGCACAGTTTCCTATGCAATCGTTTTTTAATTGTTTTTAGGTGAAGTTTGTGTAGGTGTGTTTATGGAAAGCTTATATTGTTAGCTTAAAGCATTGTCAAACTTGGCAGGACAATATTCCCACTAGCTAGAAGTGCCAAAGATAACTATGAAAGTGATTTAGAAGACATATTAGTATCTGGCAATACAGTAAGCTGTGCTTAAAGATAATTAAACATGCATTTACTGTACATTAAATGTATCCTAAGCACCCACCCCAAACACACACACACACACACACACACACACACACACACACACACACACACACACACACAAAAGATAACCGTGAAAGTGTATTAAGTGATTTATAAGAAATCTTAGTATCTGGCAATACAGTAAATAAGCGTGCTTAAAGATAATTAAACATGCATTTACTGTACAATAAATGTATCCTAAACACCCACCCCACTCCAAAGACACACACACACACACACACACACACACACGCACACACACACGCACACACGCACAAAAGATAACCATCAAAAGTGTATTTAGTGACTTAGAAGAAATATTAGTATCTGGCAATACAGTAAGTAGGCTGTGCTGTGCTTAAAGATAATTAAACATGCATTTACTGTACAATAATTGTATCATAAATACCCACCCCACCCCAAACAAACACACACACACACACAAACGATAACCATGAAAGTCTATTTAGTGATTTAGAAGAAATCTCAGTATCTGGCAACACAGTAAGTAAGTAAACTGTGCTTAAAGATAATTAAACATGCATTTACTGTACAATAAATGTATCATAAACACCCACCCCACTCCAAAGACACACACACACACACAAACACACACACACACACACAAACACACACACACACACACACACACGATAACCGTGAAAGTGTATTTAGTGATTTAGAAGAAATCTTAGTATCTGGCAATACAGTAAGTAAGCTGTGCTTAAAGATAATTAAACATGCATTTACTGTACAATAAATGTATCTTCAACATCCACCCCACCCCAAACACACACACACACACACACACAAAAGATAACAGTGAAAGTGATTTAGAAGAAATCTTACTATCTGGCAATACAGTAAGTAAGTAAGCTGTGCTTAAAGATAATTAAACATGCATTTACTGTACAATAAATGTATCTTCAACATCCACCCCACCCCAAACACACACACACACACGCAAAAGATATCCATGAAAGTGTATTTAGTGATTTAGAAGAAATATTAGTATCTGGCAATACAGTAAGTAAGTAAACTGTGCTTAAAGATAATTAAACATTCATTTACTGTACAATAAATGTATCATAAACACCCACCCTACTCCAAAGACACACACACACACATACACACAAAAGGTAACCGTGAAAGTGTATTTAGTGATTTAGAAGAAATCTTAGTATCTGGCAATACCGTAAGTAAGATGTGCTTAAAGATAATTAAACATTCATTTACTGTACAATAAATGTATCATAAACACCCACCCCACCCCAATCACACACACACACACACACACACACACACACAAACGATAACCATGAAAGTCTATTTAGTGATTTAGAAGAAATCTCAGTATCTGGCAACACAGTAAGTAAGTAAACTGTGCTTAAAGATAATTAAACATGCATTTACTGTACAATAAATGTATCATAAACACCCACCCCACTCCAAAGACACACACACACAAACACAAAAGATAACCGTGAAAGTGTATTTAGTGATTTAGAAGAAATCTTAGTATCTGGCAATACAGTAAGTAAGCTGTGCTTAAAGATAATTTAACATGCATTTACTGTACATTAAATGTATCATAAACACCCACCCCGCCCAATCCCAAACACACACACACACACAAAAGATAACCATGAAAGTGTATTTAGTGATTTAGAAGAAATATTAGTATCTGGCAATACAGTAAGTAAGCTGTCCTTAAAGATAATTAAATATGCATTTACTGTACATTTAATGTATCATAAACACCCACCCCACCCCAAACACACACACACACACACAAAAGTTAACCGTAAAAGTGTATTTGGTGATTTAGAAGAAAAATTAGTATCTGGCAATACAGTAAGTAAGCTGTGCTTAAAGATAATTAAACATGCATTTACTGTACATTACTGTACATTAAACACCCACCCCACTCCAAACACATACACACATACGTATATAAAAATACACATAAGGCTCAGTTTGCAAAGATTTAATATGAGCTAAGTATCTTTATTTCAGGCATGTGACTGTAAATTTGAAATTGTATTTATTTCAACTGAAACGGTCTCTTTATTTAAAAGAAGGGGTTTATTTACTAAAACTGGAGCACTCAGAAACTGGTGTAGCTGTGCTTGGTAGTCAAT
>NW_028119348.1:0-30566 GCF_965119305.1 Pelophylax lessonae | reverse complement strand
GGGGTAGGGCTTATTTTCAGGCAAACAGGGTATATATATATATATATATATATATATACTGTCCAATGGTTGCCACCGGACACTAATCAGGGATAAAAAATGTGCATATAAACCAGGAAGATGGCTTTGTGCCTTAGCAAAATGTTAAAATATGTATATACAGTATCTCACCCCTACACCCACATTTTGTAGATATTAATACACTTTCCTACAATGTAGTGAGTGTACAGCTTATATAACAGTGTAATATTTGCTGTCCCCTCAAAATAACTCAACACACAGCCATTAATGTCTAAACCGCTGGCAACAAAAGTGAGTACACCCCTAAGTGACAATGTCCAAATTGGGCCCAAAGTGTCAATATTTTGTGTGGCCACCATTATTTTCCAGCACTGCCTTAATCCTCTTGGGCATGGAGTTCACCAGAGCTTCACAGGTTGCCACTGGAGTCTGCTTCCACTCCTCCATGACATCATCAGGACGCTGGTGGATGTTAGAGACCTTGCGCTCCTCCACCTTCCATTTTAAGGATGCCCCACAGATGCTCGGCCAGTCCATCTTTAGCAAGGCAGTGGTCATGTTGGAGGTGTGTTTGGGGTCGTTATGTTGGAATACTGCCCTGCGGCCCCAGTCTCTGAAGGGAGGGGATCATGCTCTGCTTCAGTATGTCACAGTACATGTTGGCATTCATCATTCCCTCAATGAACTGTAGCTCCCCAGTGCTGGCAGCACTCATGCAGCCCCAGACCATGACACTCCCACCACCATGCTTGACTGTAGGCAAGACACACTTGTCTTTGTACTCCTCATCTGGTTGCTGCCACACACGCTTGACACCATCTGAACTAAATAAGTTTATCTTGGTCTCATCAGACCACAGGAGATGGCTCCAGTAATCCATGTCCTTAGTCTGCTTGTCTTCAGCAAACTGTTTGCGGGCTTTCATGTGCATCATATTTAGAAAGAGGCTTCCTTCTGGGACGACAGCCATGCAGACCAATTTGATGCAGTGTGCGGCGTATGGTCTGAGCACTGACAGGCTGACCCCCCACCCCTTCAACCTCTGCAGCAATGCTGGCAGCACTCATATGTCTATTTTCCAACAACATCCAGACAACATCTGGATATGACGCTGAGCATGTGCACTCAACTTCCTTGGTCAACCATTGTGGGGCCTGTTCTGAGTGGAACCTGTCCTTTTAAATTGCTGTATAGTCTTGACTACCGTGCTGCAGCTCAGTTTCAGGGTCTTGGCAATCTTTTTATAGCCTAGGCCATCTTTATGTAGAGCAAAAATTATTTTTTTCAGATCCTCAGAGAGTTCTTTGCCATTAGGTGCCATGTTGAACTTCCAGTGACCAGTATGAGAGAGTGAGAGCGATAACACCAAATTTAACATACCTGCTCCCCATTCACACCTGAGACCTTGTAACACTAGCGAGTCACATGACACCGGGGAGGGAAAATTGATAATTGGGCCTAATTTGGACATGTTCACTTAGGGGTGTACTCACTTTTGTTGCCAGCGGTTTAGACATTAATGGCTGTGTGTTGAGTTATTTTGAGGGGACAGCAAATTTACACTGTTATACAAGCTGTACACTCACTACTTTACATTGTAGCAAAGTCTCATTTCTTCAGTGTTGTCACATGAAAAGATAGAATAAAATATTGACAAAAATGTGAGGGGTGTACTCACTTTTGTGAGATACTGCAAGTATGTATTTGCCATACCTTTAATCCTTGTGGAAACTGGTAATCACTGTAGTAGGCACCATTACTACACCCCTACTACAGTAATAGCTACTAGCTTTCAGGTCCTGCAGCCGGCTGCTTAATGAACAAGGAGGGCACTGGCTCAGCACAGACACCATTCTGAGAATACAATGTGTTCTCTGATTGGAAAGGGAGTAAAGACAGGAAGGTGACATCACAAGCTCCACCTTTTGCTTTACATTCATTGAGAAAAAGCAATCTATTCTGTAAAAGTCTCCTGAGTGAACAACCTCCAACAAGCAAAAAAAAAAAAAAAAAAATGTAAAATATTAAAGTTACAAAACCCCACCCAAAGAAATGTAACCCCCCCATTTCCATATATATGCCCATATCAACATAAACAATATTTTTGTCTTTAGTAAATCAACCCCTTAGGTGTTTAGTAAATGTCTAATTATCAAGATCCCTGTGATGACTGAGATTTTAATTCCTGCATATGATAAGGTTTACACTTTAGTAATGGCCACCGCTGCAAAACATTTGAATCTTTTTTTTTCTGCACTGATAGCTAATACTGAATCATCCTAACCTGGTGCAACCTTACTGAGACCAGATCTCAGTAAAACTGCAGGGGCTAAGGCTTCTCAGGGGGCCTGGGGGCACTGTGGGAGGTTAAGGAGTATGGTGGGCCACTATGGGAGGTTGGATGGCCCTATGGGAGCTAGGAGGCACTTTGGGAGGTTGAGGGGTGCTGTGGTTCACTATGGGAGGTTGGGTGGCACTATGGGAGCTGGGAGGCGCTGTAGGAACTTTAGGGGTGCTGTGGTACACTGTAGGAGGTTGGGAGGCACTATGGGAGATAGGAGACACTGTGGGTGGTTGAGGAGTGCTGTGGTTCACTATGGGAGGTTGGGTGGCACTATGGGAGCTGGGAGGCGCTGTAGGAAATGGAGGGGTGCTGTGGTACACTGTAGGAGGTTGGGTGGCACTACGGGAGCTAGGAGACACTGCGGGAGGTTCAGAGGTACTGTGGTTCACTATGGGAGGTTGGGTGGAACTATGGCACCTGGGAGGCACTGTGGGAAATTTTGGGGTGCTGTGGTGCACTGTAGGAGGTTGGGAGGCACTATGGGAGCTAGGAGACACTGCGGGAGGTTCAGGGGTGCTGTGGTTCACTATGGGAGGTTGGTTGGCACTATGGCACCGAGGCACTATGGGAAATTGTGGGGTGCTGTGGTGCACTATGGAAGGTTAGATAGCACCATGGGAGCTAGGAGGCACTGTGAAAGGTTGAGGGGTGCTGTAGGTTACTATGGGAGGTTAGGTGGCACTGTGGGAAATTGAGGGGTGCTGTGGTCCACTATAGAAGGTTATATAGCACTGTGGGAGCTGGAAGGCACCGTGAAATGTTGAGGGGTGCTGTAGTTCACCGTGGGAAGTTGTGTGGCACTGTGGGAGATTGATGGGTGCTGTGGTCCACTATGAAAAATTGGGAGGCACTATGGGAGCCAAGAGGCTCCATGGGAGGTTGATGGCTGCTGTGGTCCACTATGGGAGGTTAGGAGGCACTATAGGACCTGGGAGGCACTGTGGGAGATTAAGGGGTGCCGTGGTCCACTATGGGAGGTTGGTTAGCACCATGGGAGCTAGGAGGCACTGTGGGAAATTGAGGGGTGTTGTGGTCCACGATGGGAGGTTGGGTGGCACTATGGGAGCTAGGAGGCACTGTAGTAGGTTAGGGGATTTGCAGTTGGCGAGAATCCAGGAGGAGGGAGACTGCAGCCTGGCAGTGGCCATGGTCCTGTGGTTAAGAACCACTACCGTAGTGGACCTTGGTTTGGGCATTGAGCATTGAGAGAAACCATCTAACCTTTTGCTTTGAGACAGTTAATTCTCCAAAAGCGTAATATACAGGTTGTACTCTCTACTTCCATATACAACCTCACCAATGTAAGTCATTATTCTCCTTTTACTATATCCCTCTTTTCATCCATTAGTCACACACTTACTAAAACCCTGGCATTCTTCTGTTCTATTTTTCCTGTGAGAACACCACTCAGACCATACAGACGCATTTCGAGAGCGCTCTTTATGAGACGTTCCGTAAGTAAGAGAAGTATTTGAGAATTTCATAAGGTGGCTGCTAGGTTCAAACAGGACAAACCTTTATCATGGTACAACATAAGGGTCAGCCAGGACAAATAAAGGACATTTACATGGCTTTCAAACAAGCCTTTCGTTTTTTCAGTTATTTATATTTGTTATTTCAAACTTCTGAAATGTTCTTCTCCTATCTGGGTTCACTACTCACTTTTGTTGCCAGCGGTTTAGACATTAACCTCCCTGGCGGTATGATTCTTTTGGATTTTAGGTGCTGAAAGCGGTACCATTATTTTGCATGTAATTCTTGTGAATGAGCAGCCCAAACCAACTGTATACATTTATTATATATATATATATAATGTATACAGTTGGTTTGGGCTGCTCATTCACAGGAAATACGTATATATATATATATATATATATATATATATATATATACGTATATATATATATATATATATATATATATATATATATATATATATATATATATATATATATATATATGTATATATGTATATATATATATATATATATATATACATATATTTACATAAAAAGTACAGTAAAACTGCAGGAAAGAGCACTGGGGGGCAATGTAATGTGAATTGTTTTTATTTTGCATTGTATCAGTGTGTTTTGTGTGTTTTACATTTGAATTTGCCGCTGGTTCCACCCCCCGGCGGACGTCACGTCGCCGGAGACGGAAGCCGGGGCTCGCAGACGATCGGGAGGAAGCTCCGCCGCGGCATACCGCCCGCATACATCGCTGGATCCCGGAGAAAAGGTAAGTAAAACCTCTACCAGGATCCAGCGATCTTCCTAGCGGTACCCCGAGTGAGGCTCGGGTTTACCGCTTTTGGCTCTAAAATCGAACCCCGAGTCACACTCGGGAATACCGCTAGGAAGGTTAATGGCTGTGTGTTGAGTTATTTTGAGGGGACAGCAACTTTACACTGTTATACAAGCTGTACACTCACTACTTTACATTGTAGCAAAGTGTCATTTCTTCAGTGTTGTCACATGAAAAGATAGAATAAAATATTTACAAAAATGTGAGGGGTGTACTCACTTTTGTGGGATACTGTGTGTATATATATATATATATATATATATATATATATATTTTTTTTTTTTTTTTCTTTTTTCAGTACAAGTAATTTTAAGTGGAGTTCCACCCGTTTTTGTGTTTATTAAAAGTCAGCAGCTACAAAAAGTGTATCTGCTGACTCTTAACCACTTTAGCCCCAGGAGATTTTGCTGCTTAATGACCAGGCCCTATTTTGCGATTCAGCACTGCGTTATTTTAACGGACAATTGCGCGGTCGTGCGACGCTTTACCCAAATTACATTTATGTCCTTTTTTTCCCCACAAACAGAGCTTTCTTTTGGTGGTATTTGATCACCTGTGCGATTTTTATTTTTTGCACCATAAACAAAAAAAGAGCGACAATTCTGAAAAAAAAAACAATATTTTTCCACATTCTTTTCTATCACATTCTCAAAAAAAAAAAAAAATAAGAAATTTAAAATCTAAATTTTTTAACATTTTAGGCCAATTTGTTTCCTGCTACGTATTTTTGGTAAAAAAAAATTGCAATAAGCAATCAATATTTTGATTGGTTTGCGAAAAGTTATTGCGTCTACTAACTACGGGAAAGATTTATGTCATTTTTATTGTTTTGTTTTTTTTACTAGTAATGGCGTTGATCTGCGATTTTTAGCGGGGTTGCGACATTGTGGCGGACAGATCGGACCCCTAACTGACATTTTTGACACTTTTTGGGGGACCAGTGATATTACTACAGTAATCAGTGCTAAAAATATGCACTGTTACTGTAATAATGACACTGGCAGGGAAGGGGTTAATACTGTTAGTGATCAAGGGGTTAAATGTGAGCCTAGGGGAGTGATTCTAACTGTGGGGGGGCATGGTTTGTGAAATGATCATAGAGACCTGTGTTCCTGTATAGCAGGATCACATGGTCTCTGTGATCATTGGAGGGAGAAGAACGGTCAGATGTGTTTACAACAGCCGACCGTCCTTCTCTCTCAGCGGGGAGAGATCCCCCGGTGTCAGGCAACAATCAGAGCCACCTGACACTCGTGCCGGCTCCACCGTGAACGAGCGGGAGGCGGGAGCGCGCCGTCTCGCATTCGCCCCCTAGCGGCCTTCAGGCGAGCGCCGTACATGTACGGCGATTTGCCTGTAGGAGCCAGCCTGCCGCAGTATATCTTCAGTGGCTGGTCGGGAACTGGTTAATAAACACACACTCACCTGTCCCACGGTCCAGCGATGCAGCCGGCGGGAGCCTCTCTTCTCTCCCTCTTCTCCCTGTGGCGCCGGCATCTCTAGTGTGGGCAACCAGGCTGTGACAGTTTGCGGGTTCACAGCAGGGGAGCGCACTGCGCATGCCGAGTCGCGCTACACGTCCTGAGTGGACGGGCAGTCTTCTGGGACCTGTGACGTGTCCCAGAAGATTGCAGGGGGGAGGGGGAAAGTTCCGCTCTAGCCCACCTAGGTGCCGGAAGTGGGCATGAATGTACTCGTGCCCCCCCCCCCCAAAAAAAAAAAAATGACATGCCAAATGTGGTATGTCAGGGGGTCAGGAGGCCTTAAAGGGGAAGTTCCATTTTTGGGTGGAACTCTGCTTTAATCCTGAATCAAGGAGCCCTTAAGAAAAAAAAAACCAGATTGAATTTATCTGAATGAATAATGTTAACGGATACGTTGTACGCTCATTGTTTAATTATCTGATACGCGATATGACTCTTTGCATCTGTTATGAAATGTCAGCCATATGTGGTCTTGCAGCCTTATTAAATCTTTGAAACTAACGTGACATATTTCTCGGCGAGGATGGTGGGGTGATCTGTGGTCACAGAAATGGAAACTTTAAAGATAAATCATGTGGTTGTTTGTAAATGACTTTAAAAAATACGAGGATGTTTTCGTTTTGTTTTGTTTTTTTTTTTTTAACCACTTTATGACTGCTCACTGTGCTGCTACTGCGGCACAGCGGCAGCCCTGGGTCCTGCGATTTGCGCAAACCAATCAAAATACGCTTATTGCAATTTTTTTTTACCAAAAATATGTAGCAGAAAACAAATTGGCCTAGAATGTTAAAAAATTTAGATTTTTTAATTTTTTTTTTTTTGGGGGGGGGGGGGGGGATGTCATATAGCAGAATGTGGAAATTATTGTTTTTTTTTTTTTCAAAATTGTCGCTATTTTTTCACAAATTAAAAATCGCAACCGGTGATCAAATATCACCAAAAAAAAAAAAAAAAAAATCTCCATTTGTGGGAAAAAAAGGACGTACATTTAATTTGGGTACAGCGTCGCATGACCGCGCAATTGTCCATTAAAGTAACGCAGCGCCGAATCGCAAAATATGGCCTGGTCAGGAAGGGGGTAAAATCTTCCGGTCTTAAAGTGTATAAAAATACGCTCATTGAGAATTTTTGTATCTAAACACATTTTGGCCTAAATATATGACAAAAATTGAATATATTGGATATTTTTTAACAGTCAAAGTAGAAAATGTCAATTATTCGCAAAATTTTCGCTCTTTTCTTTTATTAATATCTCAAAAAATAAAAAGCGCAGAGGTGATCAAATACAACCAAAAGAAAGCTCTGTTTGTGGGGGAAAAAAAGACGTTTGGGTACAGCATTGCATGACCGCGCAATTGTCAGTTAAAATCACTCAGTTGAAAAAAGTGGGCTGGTCATTGAGCAGCAAAATCCTCTGGTCTTAAAGTGGTTAAATCTGCCACATTCTGTGGTTTCCAAACTTTTCAGTATCAGGGCCACATTGTAAATTAAAAAAAAAAAAAAGTGTTTTTAAAAATTCGTTTTTAAAATGAATGAATAAACACACTCCAAGAAGTAACTGTTCATCTGAAGCCCCATCGTATAGCAAAAACCTCCTTCACATAAGAAACCTCTTCACATCAGAAGTCCTCCCCTCCCCATATCATATTAGAAGTCCTCCCTTCACATCGGAAGCCCTTTATTTATATCAGAAGTCCTCCCTTCACATCATTGTAGGGCACTGGCGGTGCTCATCCTGGTCCTCCTTGCACAAAGGAGCAGATACCGGTCCTGCTGATGGGTTAAGGACCTTCTACAGCCCTGTCCAGATCTCCTAGAGTAACTGCCTGTCTCCTGGAATCTCCTCCATGCTCCTGAGACTGTGCTGGGAGATACAGCAATACTTCTGGCAATGGCATGTATTGATGTGCCATTCTGGAGGAGTTGGACTGCCTGTGCAACCTCTATAGGGTCCAGGTATGTCCTCATGCTACCAGTAGTGACACTGACCCCCCTATAGGGTCCAGGTATCTCCTCATTCTACCAGTAGTGACACTGACCCCCCTATAGGGTCCAGGTATCTCCTCATGCTACCAGTAGTTACACTGACCCCCTCTATAGGGTCCAGGTATCTCCTCATTCTACCAGTAGTGACACTGACCCCCCTCTATAGGGTCCAGGTATCTCCTCATACTACCAGTAGTGACACTGACCCCCCCTATAGGGTCCAGGTATCTCCTCATGCTACCAGTAGTGAAACTGACCCCCTCTATAGGGTCCAGGTATCTCTTCATGCTACCAGTAGTGCCACTGACCCCCTCTATAGGGTCCAGGTATCTCCTCATACTACCAGTAGTAACACTGACCCCCCTCTATAGGGTCCAGGTATCTCCTCATGCTACCAGTAGTGACACTGACTCCCTTCTATAGGGTCCAGGTATCTCCTCATGCTGCCAGTAGTGACACTGACCCCCTCTATAGGGTCCAGGTATCACCTCATGCTATAAGTAGTGCCACTGACCCCCTCTATAGGGTCCAGGTATCTCCTCATGCTATCAGTAGTGACACTGACCCCCTCTATAGGGTCCAGGTATCTCCTCATGCTACCAGTAGTGACACTGACCCCCTCTATAGGGTCCAGGTATGTCCTCATGCTACCAGTAGTGACGCTGACCCCCTCTATAGGGTCCAGGTATCTCCTCATGCTACCAGTAGTAAAACTGACCCCCTCTATAGGGTCCAGATATCTCTTCATGCTACCAGTAGGGACACTGACCCCCTCTATAGGGTCCAGGTATCTCCTCATGCTACCAGTAGTGAAACTGACCCCCTCTATAGGGTCCAGGTATCTCCTCATGCCTTCCCCCCTTCTCCAATACATATTATCAGCACTGTGCCCATTTCCTTATATGTTTCTTTTTAGATTTTGTTCATCTGCTCCTGATGAGTGGCGATGTGGGCCACGAAACGCGTAGAGCCTATGATGTTCTCAATCCTACTACTATATCATTACCATTTGGAATCCTTACTTGCGATACTAATTATACTCCTTGTTACTCCATCATATATGGAATCTCACTTTGTTGATCTCTATGCAATTGGACCATGGGACTACTTATTTGGTTTTTTAATATGTAAAGATCTCCTGTACAACATTGTATATGTCATTTGAACTATATGCACCAATAAACATGCCCACTGTTTTCTGCCAGCCTGGTCACGCCTCTCACTCAAAGTCCCAACCTTTCCTTTCCTCCTCATGCTACCAGTAGTGACACTGACCCCCTCTATAGGGTCCAGGTATCTCCTCATGCTACCAGTAGTGACACTGACCCCCTTTATAGGGTCCAGGTATCTCCTCATGCTACCAGTAGTGACACTGACCCCCTCTATAGGGTCCAGGTATCTCTTCATGCTACCAGTAGGGACACTGACCCCCTCTATAGGGTCCAGGTATCTCCTCATGCTACCAGTAGTGAAACTGACCCCCTCTATAGGATCCAGGTATGTCCTCATGCTACCAGTAGTGACACTGACCCCCTCTATAGGGTCTAGGTATGACCTCAAGCTACCAATAGTGACACTGACCCCCCCTATAGGGTCCAGGTATCTCCTCATGCTACAAGTAGTGACACTGACCCCCTCTATAGGGTCCAGGTATCTCCTCATGCTACCAGTAGTGACACTGACCCCCCCCTATAGGGTCCAGGTATCTCCTCATGCTACCAGTAGTGACACTGACCCACTCTATAGGGTCCAGGTATGGCCTCATGCTACCAGTAGTGACACTGACCCCCCCTATAGGGTCCAGGTATCTCCTCATGCTACCAGTAGTGACACTGACCCCCCCTATAGGGTCCAGGTATCTCCTCATGCTACCAGTAGTGACACTGACCCCCTCTATAGGGTCCAGGTATGGCCTCATGCTACCAGTAGTGACACTGACCCCCTCTATAAGGTCCAGGTATGGCCTCATGCTACCAGTAGTGACACTGACCCCCCCTATAGGGTCCAGGTATCTCCTCATGCTACCAGTAGTGACACTGACCCCCCCTATAGGGTCTAGGTATCTCCTCATGCTACCAGTAGTGACACTGACCCCCTCTATAGGGTCCAGGTATGGCCTCATGCTACCAGTAGTGACACTGACCCCAGCCAAATGCAAAACTAGTGAAAAACAGTCATAAAAGATGAGTAGGGAAAAAATGTTAGTGGCCTCCACCTGTAAAACCATTCCTGTTCCTGAGAGCGATGACGTTTAGCTCCCAGGAATCATTGCAAACCGGAAGTGACGGCGCGGGCCGCGGCTGCCGAGGGAGGATGTGGTGAGTATATTTTTCTACAATAACAAGGTAAGTAAAAAAAATAAAAAAATCGTAACTATCCACAGGTGTCGGTGCTACCACTAGGCAAACTAGGCGGCCGCCTAGGGCGCACTTCCACCCCTAGGGCGCAGCCATGGCCAGTGCCCCATTCCTCCCGTCACCTCCTCATCCCCAGGGGAGGTCACCTCTAGAGAAGGGGGCACTTTGTATATGAAGGGTTGTGCAGGGTTAAAGGGGCAGTGTGTACAGGAAGGGGGTGTAGCATTAAAGAATGGCAGTGTGTGAAGGAAGGGGCAGTGTGTACAAGAAGAGGTGTGTAGGGTTAAAGGGGGGCACTTTGTATATGAAGGGATGTGTAGGGTTAAGGGGGGGCAGTGTGTAAATGAAGGGGGTGTAGGGTTAAAGGGGGCAGTGTGTGCAGGAAGGGGGGTGTAGCATTAAAGAAGGGCAGTGTGCGCAGAAGGGGGGTGATGTAGGATTAAAGGGGGCAGTGTGTGCAGGAAGGGGGGGGTGTAGGATTAAAGGGGGCAGTGTATACAGGAAGGGGAGAAAAGGGGGAAAGGGGAGGCATTATGTACAGGAAGGAAGGCAATGTGTACAGTTTTTTTTTTGGGGGGGGGAGGGGGGGGTGCAAGGAGCTGGTCTTGCCTAGGGTGCAAAATAGTCTAGCACCGGCTCTGACTATCCATTTCCTTTTCAGGTGACGAAAAGCAAGCGGATGGCCACAAAATTGATTATGTCGATTTTGTGGCTGGAACTCCGCTTTAAGAGGTTAATTGTAAAAATCACCTAAAATACCTTAATTTTCTGTTCTTATGTATCTAAGAATTAGTAAGCTGTAATATAATGGGACTCCTCTTCTTAGGTTTAGACAACCTGGGAAGTGGGGGGGGGGGGGCATTTATTTTGAGCACTAAAACTCAGAGCCAACAACTACTTTTGGTGTCTCGGTCATTGAACTCTAACCACAACCTAATGCTGAGGATCACCCGCCGTACCCTCACCCGTACCCTGCAATATAACCTCTGCCCTAAATGAACCATTGAGCTCACCCACGACCGCAAAAACGTTTTTCCAGGACAGAAAATAAGGAACTGCTAACTCTTTCTTTATTTTAATGAATCCCTGACTTAAAACAAGTCAGTTGTTCTATAACTGATGCTGGTGACCTGGAACCGGCACCTTAAAACGAATGTGTATCCAGGTGGATTATACAGCATTTTTTTTTTTCAGGACAAATTGGGCTTTCTTTTGGTGGTAAATAGTAATGGATATCACCTGATTTTTTTTTTTTTTTTTTTTTAATAAACTAAAAACTGGCCCAAAATAGTAAATAAAATCATTTATTTATTTTTTTATTTTTTTTTTACTTTTGCTGTATATTTCTTGCTACTACCATAACCCACCATCAAAACCCAAAATATATTCTCCTGCTCCTGACGATCTCAGTGATACCACATATGTTATATGTTAGTTTTTGTTTGTAGCCATAGTACAGCCCAGAAACAATAGTACACATTTTGCTTTTTTTTTTTTATCCTACCTAAAACACACTGATACTAATTAAAAAAAATTAAACATCAGTTAAAAAATACTGCCCCAGACCTTGTCCCAAACACTAACCCCGACACTGATTTAGATCAAACCTTGATCTAGGTTTTCTTTTTGTTTTCCTTTAATTATTTATTTATTTATTTATTTCCGCGATCCCCGCTGAGCCGGCGGATGACAGCTCCGTCTCCGCTTGCAGTGCGGAGATGGAGGTGTCACAGCCCCCGCTGCTCTCTATGGGGGATCGGATGAGAGCGGACCGCCTGTCCGCTCTCATCCGATCCGATACCTGAACGGATGGAAAAATAGGGTTTCCTGACAGACTCCATGGCAGCATACGTTCGGGTAGGCTCCGCCTCCTCTCCTACCTCATAGGACCCCACTCCCATAAATCTTTGCTCCCTTTCAGCATCAGTGTTCTTTTTTCGTCCTCCTCATACATGTGTCTGATGTTCCTACTATCTGGTCCTGTATATCGATGGCAGACTGAGTTTTGGAGTCTCCGATAAGCCCTGGCTCTTAGCGGGGTATGGAGGGGGCAATGGAAGAGACCCTCAGCTGGAGCTGTGTGGTTTGGCCGAGAGAGCCCTGCTGCTGCGGGTGGCCCTTTATTGCCTGAAGGTACAATCCGGTGTTGCGTCTCCTGGACTCGGTTATGCTATCGGAGGGTGGTAAGCCCTTATATGGGACCATTTCTTTTCCTCATTTTTATGCTTGTCTCTTGTTTACAATGCCTTTTCTTGTCTATGCTCGTGTCTAGGGTGTTTTATGTCAGTATTGCTCAGGTTTCGCCAGTTCTGTGGCTTAGTACTTACTTATGGCATTTCTTGGCCGCCGCCACGGTCCTTGCCACTACTTCCGGGTCGTTCAGCGCTTCTGGGCATGCGCAGTACGCTCCTAGTTTCAGAGTCGTCGCGCATGCGCAGTGGTGCGGTCTGACGTCACGCGCGGTTGCGCAATACGGCGTGTCACGGCCCGGCGGTCTATTTAAACTTAGGGTTAGACCGGAGCTGGCGGGAAGGTCGGCATATCGGTAGCCTCCCCCAGACTCCGGTCCTGTGGTTAAGGTAAGAGTATTTCTTCCCCTGGGGGTCTTGTTTTTCTGGGTGAATGGGACTGATGGTAATGTCCTCCTTCCTATTAGGATTCCTATTCCTAACTAGTGCATCTTGAGTTTACTCGAGCAATGGACTCGTCGCCGCCCCCCAGTGGCCAGCCTGCTCTTTCTAGGTACGTGCTGGTTTTAACAGTTTAATGCCCTGTTTCTCCTTTCATCTTTCTTATGGCTTGTTGTATATGTCTGTCTCAGCTCTCTTAGGTCTGATCAACAGCCCCGCTCACGCAGCGAAGATAGTCATGCAAATACGCAACACCAGCGCTCCTCATCTAAGTCTAAGCGCAGCTCCTCCCACAGCAGGGGACGTGAGCACCAATCCTCCTCGCACCATGGCAGCTCAGAACGCCCGCAGGGGAAAAAATGCTGGGGTTGCCGCACCCTGATACCAGATGGTTCCTCTTTGTGCAAACCCTGTTATACCCAAGCTACGGGTGAAAGGGAAAAAACGGACAAACATATTGAGGAGGTGGTACGCAGAGTTTTAAAGGACTCTCTTGCTGAATTGCATAAGCCAAGCACTTCTGCAGGTCCGTCACGCTCTCCTGACAGAGAGTTGTCGGTTCAGGATCCGTTCGAGTCCTCCCAACCCAGCCATACATCCATCCTCCCGTCTGAGTCCGATTCCGATTCGGAAGACTCTGGTACTGGATTCGAATTTTCCCTTCGGTCTCCGTTAGTTAAAGCGGTGAGAGAGGCCCTTGACTGGGAGGATCCTGCTGTCTCTTCTCCTAAGCAGAAGAAGTATTTCAAGCAGTTATGCAAAGAGCGTTTAAATTTCCCATTTCTAGAGGAACTGGGAGACATAATGTTGGAAGAATGGAGCAAAGTGGAAAGGAAAAATTCCATGACCACTAAAGTAGCGAAGCTCTATCCTTTTAAACAGGAAAAGGTGAAATATCTGGAGTCATCTCCTAGTGTGGATGCAGCAGTGATGCGTCTGGCGAAACACGTCACTCTCCCAATGGAGGATACAGCATCATTTAGAGATCCTTTGGATCGGAGGATTGACGCTGATCTTAAGCGAGCATACCTATCGGCCGGCATGGCCTGTAAGCCAGCTATGGCTTTGGCTACAATTTCCAAGGCCATGGAGGTTTGGGTTAATGCTCTCGAAGATACTCTCGGTGGAGTTTCGGAGGAAGTGCTCCAAAGTTCTCCTATACAGGAGCTGAAGATGGCTGCGGGCTTCTTGGGGGAGGCTTCCTTGGATACTATTCGCCTTTTGGCCCGGGTTATGCTGGCCTCTGTTACGGCTAAACGTGCCCTTTGGCTTAGGCCCTGGATTGCCGATGCTGCCTCTAAACAGGCTTGGTGTAGGATTCCCTTTGAGGGTTCTTCCCTCTTTGGGAATAAACTAGATGCAGCCATAACCCGGGCCACGGGTGGAAAATCTGGGTTCCTTCCCCAGGATAAACGCCCAAGCAATCAGAAGCGCTCTTTCCCAAGGAGGCAAAACTAATCGTTCTAGGGAAGCGCGCAGCTACAAACCAGGAAAATCCTATGGGAGAAGCTGGAAGTCAAGACAGTCCTCCTTTCAGAAAGGTCCCAAGGGCTCTTCGTCCGGTGACCGGGAGGCCACCAAATCCTTTTGAGGTTTGTTTCGTCCAGACTGTTCCGGTAGGGGCCAGGTTGCTCCAATTTCGGGACGTCTGGGCGGCCTCAATCCAGGATCCCTGGGTTCTGAAGGTTGTGTCGCAAGGGCACTCGTGGAAGTTCAACAACGTTCCCAAACCCAGGTTCATAGCAACTTCCCTTCCTCCTGCAGCAGAAAAGTAGAAGGTTCTTCTCAGTTATGTAGATACCCTACTGGATCAACGAGCTGTCGTACTAGTTCCCGAAGAGGAAAGGGGTCAAGGAGTATATTCGCCTCTTTTTCTTGTCCAGAAAAAGAACGGCACTTGGCGCCCGGTAATAGATCTAACTTATCTCAACAGATCTATACGTCGAGAGAGGTTCAAGATGGAGTCCCTAATTACAATACAGCACTCGGTTCTCCCAGGAGATTGGTTGGCATCAATAGACCTAAAAGATGCGTACTTCCACGTTCCTGTGGCAAAAGAGTACCATCAGTTCCTCCGATTTGCTGTCAATCATGTCCACATGCAATTTACATGTCTTCCCTTTGGGCTCTCGACTTCGCCTCGCACCTTCTCCAAGACGCTATTGGCAATCGTGGCTCTCATCAGAACCAGAGGTATCAGATTACATCATTACCTGGACGATCTCCTTCTTCTGTCCCAGGACAGGTCCCAGCTACTGCTACATCTGGAGCAGGTGATTCGTACTCTTCAAGAGTTCGGGTGGATTCTCAATCTGGAGAAGAGCCATCTGGTGCCCACGCAGTCCCTGGTTTTTCTCGGAGCACTGTTCAATACGGTGAATTGCACCATATCTCTACCAGAGGAGAAGATTCCAGTGGTCCAGAGCAGGGTGGCTCTCGCCCTCGCTGCCTCCCAGCTCACTGCTCGTCAGTGTCTAAAGATGGTAGGGAGTGGCTACCTCACCCATGGTGAAGTGGGCTCTGTGGAGGCTGAGACCCTTTCAGAAAGGGTTTCTCCACCAATGGACGACAGAGAACCTGTCACAGATTATTTATCTAACACCATTCATGAAGGGGTGTCTTCCTTGGTGGCTACGCCGTGCAAATCTAACCAACTGCCACTCTATTGCTCCAATTTCGTGGGTGACGATAACCTCCGACGCCAGCAGTACAGGCTGGGGAGCTCACTGCCAGTCAGAAGTGGCACAGGGCAGGTGGAATTTTGCCAGTCACGGAGTGGTGTCCAACATCCTAGAGCTACGAGCCGCCTTCAAAGCCCTCCAGGCTTTTCACCATCTGACTCAAGGGGCCTCAGTGTTACTCAGGATGGACAACACCACGGCAGTGGCATACGTCAAGAGGCAAGGTGGAACCCGCAGCATGTCTCTACTCCAGGAGACAGATCCAATTATGTCTTGGGCCCAGCAACACCTGGCCAACCTTTCAGCGGTCTTTGTCCCGGGGGTACTGAATACACAAGCAGACTTCCTGTCCAGATTCCAGTTGGACAACAACGAATGGTCCCTCCATCAGGAGGTGTTCAATTGGGTTCTGTCTCTAGGAGTCTCACCGGAGGTGGATCTTTTTGCGAGTCCACACAACAAAAAACTTCAGAGGTATTACACGAGGTTCAGGGATCCTCGAGCCTTCGGGGTGGATGCCCTCACAGACAGTTGGAACTTCCAAGTTGCCTATGCCTTTCCACCGGTGCCAATAGTACTCCAATTCCTTCGGAGACTGAAGATGGAGGAAGTAGAGGTTACATAGTTACATAGTTACATAGTTACATAGTTAGTGAGGTTGAAAAAAGACACAAGTCCATCCAGTTCAACCAGGTCATAGCGATAGTTCCCTTCTGGCCCAACAGGCCTTGGTTTCCTCTGCTGTCCCTTCTCAGCTTCAGGGATCCGATCCCTCTGCCTCTCAGGCCAGACCTTCTATCGCAGGGGCCTACTCTACATCCGTGCCCTGCGCGTCTACACCTCAAGGTCTGGTTCTTGAGAGGGAGAGGCTGGAGGCCCTCGGATTTCCAGAAGAGGTGATTCCCACTCTTATGAGCTCGAGGAGGGCTAGCACCAACAGAGTGTATGAGAGAATCTGGGCAAGGTTTCTGAGTCATCAAGCCCAGAGTCTGGGTCCAGCAGGGGCACCTACCATTCAGCAAGTATTGAGTTTCCTACAATCTGGGCTAGATCTGTCCCTCTCGGTTCCTTCTCTCCGGGTGCAAGTTTCTGCCATCTCAGCCTTCACCGGAATTCAGTGGGCAAGACATCAACTGATTCAACAGTTTTTTAAGGGCGCAGTCAGGCTCAGGCCTCAGAGAAAACCTAGATTCCCGAAATGGGATCTTCCGTTGGTCCTGGACTTCTTTGCTTCGAAAGAGGTGGCTTCCATGTCCATCAGGGAGCTTACGTTGAAGACGGTATTTCTGGTGGCTATCACCTCTGCCAAGAGGGTCTCAGAGATACACAATTTGGGCTGCAAAGAGCCGTTTCTGACCTTTTTTCAGGACAGGGTGGTCCTAATCCCTATGTTGGGGTCAAACCCTAAAGTTACATCTGTCTTCCACGAAAATTCTGAGATAGTTCTGCCCACCTTCAGAACAAGTGAAGAATCCTTAGTCCATCCTTTAGATGTGGGAGATACTCTGAATCAATACTTGGAGGCCACATCCTCCTTCCGGCAATCGGATTTCCTGTTTGTTCTTCTCCACGGGAATAAGAAAGGTTCACGTGCATCTTCAAGAGCGGTGGCTGCATGGATTGTCCAGGCTATACAATGGGCATATAGAGCAAAAGGCTTGGCTCCCCCAGAGGCGATTACAGCTCATTCTACCAGAAGCATTGCTACATCCTGGGCAGTTTCTAAACACGTCGCGCCTGATGTGATCTGCAAAGCAGCCGCTTGGTCATCTGTGAATACCTTCCTTACACATTACTGTGTTGAACCTGCTGCCTTATCTTCAGTTAACTTTGGCGTTCAAGTTTTGTCAGTTGACAGTGCCAATTAAAGTTTTCTTTGTTCAGCATCTTCCCACCCGGGAGTGTATAGCGAGTTATTTCCCGAACGTATGCTGCCATGGAGTCTGTCAGGAAAACGGAAAATTGATATCAAATACTTACCGTAATTTTCCTTTCCTGATGGACTCCATGGCAGCAGGAGTCCCCTCCCAATTCCTGAGTAGGCTAGTTATAGAACACTGATGCTGAAAGGGAGCAAAGATTTATGGGAGTGGGGTCCTATGAGGTAGGAGAGGAGGCGGAGCCTACCCGAACGTATGCTGCCATGGAGTCCATCAGGAAAGGAAAATTACGGTAAGTATTTGATATCAATTTTCCGTTTTCTATCCGTCCAGATTTCAAGGACAGGATCGGATACGGATGGCAGCGGGTGTCAGCGGAGGTGTCTCCGCTGACACCCGCTGCCCCACAGAGCTGCATGGAGGATCCGATCAGATCCGCCTAAAAAACTGACAGGCGGATCTGATCGGATCGCCCGTGTGAAAGAGCCCTTATTGTTATAGAAATTGGATTTTTTAGCAACAGCACTTTTTTCACTAAGGATTGTGCTACTATTATTACTGTTTGCACTTAAAGGGATTGTTACTATTTATACCATTAATCTTTTTAAGCACAGTCACTTTATCTTTTTAGCACTTTCTTTATATTATTGAATACGCAGTTTGAGAAAATCGTATATCAATATTTTTCACCTTATAAGTTTGAGCGCTGTCCCCTTGTATTACATTTTTCACAATTTATATTGTTTTGACTAGCAGCTCAAAGTTTTTTTTTTATCTTTTATAATTTTATAATTTATTCAAAACTCGTATTATATAAAAAAAAATTTATAGGGGCCGGTTTATAGGCAACCTTCATGTTATACGCCTTTGGAGTGTAGATTTTATATTTTTTTGTTGTGGTCACTACAAGTTTGCATAGTTGTCATGTGGAGCGCCTCCCCTGAGACACAGTATGCTCCCTTTTGGGGTGTCTTGGGAGTGGTGCTCTACTGTTACGGGGGCGACCCCCCGACACCACTAGATGGTGACCTTCTTCTGAGTTGTATTTGTAAAAATGTCTGATTTTTATTCTCCTTTTTGGCTCTTGTTATTATAGCTGCCTTGACCACTGCATGCCCACTGGACAATGATATTCTATGTTTTCCGACCTTTCTTTGTTCTGGGGTCGTTTTTATTGCTGCATCACTTCTGTTGTTACACGTTTTTTGTTATTCTTTAATAAAAATCATTGAAGAAAAAAAAAAAAAAAATTTCTATAACACCAAATAATTTATATAAATACCTAGGCGCGTTCACGCGAGTATTTCATACTCATTGTTTCCTCCATAAAACACACTGATACTAATTAAAAAAAAGTAAAAAAATCAGTTAAAAAAATAAAAAATACTGCCCCTGACCTTTGACCCTGAGTTTGTCTCAAACACTAACCCCGACACTGATCAAACATTGATCTAGGTTTTCTTTTTGTTTTCCTTTATTTATTTATTTATTTATTTTCTACACACTTTTTTTTTTTTTTCTCTCTGCAAGGACAGAGAAAGAAACAATGTATCTCTCTCATTCATTCACAGAGAATGTATCTAAGAATTAGTAAGCTGTAATATAATGGGACTCCTGTTCTTTTGGACAACCTGGGAAGTGTGGGGTGGCGGGGTCACCTTAATTTTGCACTTATTTTGAGCACTAAAACTCAGAGCCAACACCAACTTTGAAAAGAGAGGTGTCTCGGTCATTGAACTCTAACCACAACCTAATGCTAAGGATCACCCGCCGTACCCTCACCCGAACCCTGCAATATAACCTCTTCCCTAAATTACCCATTGAGCTCACCCACAACCGCAAACCTTTTTCCAGGACGGAAAAAAGGAACTGCTAACTCTTTCTTTATTTTAATGAGTCCCTGACTTAAAACAAGTCAGTCGTTCTATAACTGATGCTGGTGACCTGGAACCGGCACCTTAAAACTAAGTTAGCGCTCCAATTTTTTTATCCTGACAGATTTTCTTTAAAGTTTTAATTATCAGTGGCTTTTAAGGTATTTTTATGTAATATTACTGGACAAGAAGTGAGATGTAGACTGCTGAAGTTATTAAATAATCTTTTATATAAACCAAACGGATGATCATACCACTAAGGTCTGTGCCTTAATGTAACAGTTATTAAGCTCAGCATGAAACCCTCTTCCATGACACTGTGATACGGCTGCCTAAATCACGAATACATTTCCCGGTGTCACTTAACCCCTTTGCATCTAAAGGTAAAATAAATCTTTATGCCTAAACCCAATTTTGTAACTTTGTCATACATTATATTACCAAAAGTATTGGGACGCCAGCCTTTACACACACATGAACTTTAATGTCATCCCAGTCTTATTCCGTAGGGTTCAATATTGAGTTGGCCCGCCCATTGCAGCTAAAAGAGCTTCAACTCTTCTGGGAAGGCTGTCCACAAGGTTTAGGAGTGTGTCTATGGGAATGTTTGACCATTCTTCCAGACGCGCATTTGTGAGGTCAGGCACTGATTATGGACAAGAAGGCCTGGCTCGCAGTCCCCACTCAAATTCACCCCAAAGGTGTTCTATTGGGTTGGAGATGGGACCATCTCCAAACTGTTCCCACAAAGTTGGGAGCATAAATTGTCCAAAATGTCTTGGTATGCTGACGCCTTAAGAGTTCCCTTTACTGGAAGGGGCCAAGCCCAACCCCTGAAAAACAGCCCCACACCATAATCCCCCCCCCCCTCCACCAATTGATTTTGACCAGTGCACACAGCAAGGTCCATAAAGACATGGATGAGCAAGTTTGGGGTGGAGGAACATGGCTGGCCTGCACAGAGTCCTGACCTCAACCAGATAGAACACCTTTGGGATGAATTAGAGCGGGAGACTTCCTGCCCAACATCAGTGCCTGACCCCATAAATGCTCTTCTGGAAGAATGGTGAAACATTCCCATAGACACACTCCTAAACATTGTGGACAGCCTTCCCAGAAGAGTTGAAGCTGTTATAGCTGCAAAGGGATCAATATTGAACCCCACGGACTAAAGCTGGATACACACTATACAATTTACTTTAGACTTACCAAAACCATATAATTCGAGGTCAAATCTAAACACTTTCAATTTGTATGCAGTCAGGCAGGCCCTTGCACTACATAGTTGAAGGTAAATCTAAAGGAAATCTACTAACAAAAGTTGTATAGTATGTATCCAGCTTAAGACTGGGATGCCATTAAAGTTCATGTGTGTATAAAGGCAGGCGTCCCAATACTTTTAGTAATATAGTGTATGTTAGTAAAACCGTACATATCATCATCACAACTAATGTGTATCCAGGTGGATTATACAGGATTTTGTTTTCAGGACAAATTGAGCTTTCTTTTGGTGGTAAATGGTAGTGGATATCACCTGATTTTTTTTTTTTTTTTTTATCAACTGAAAACTGGTTCAAAATAGTAAATACATTTTTTTTTTTTTTTACTTTTGCTGTATATTTCTTGCTACTACCATAACCTACCATCAAAACCCAAAATATGTTCTCCTGCTCCTGACGATCTCAGTGATACCACATATGTGTACAGTATGCTAGTTGTTGTTTGTACCCATAGTACAGCCCAGAAACAATAGTACGCATTTTGCTTTTTTTTTATCCTACCTAAAGCACACTGATACTAACTGACACTGATATTAATTAAAAAAAAAAAAAATCAGTTAAAAAAAAAAATATTGCACCTGACCTTTGACCCTGACCTTGACCTTTGACCCTGACCTTGTCCCAAACACTAACCCTGGCATTGACTTAGATCAAACCTTGATCTATGTTTTTTTTTTTTTGCTTTCCTTTAACCACTTGCCGACCGCTCACATTGGTGCTATTGCGGCAAAGTGGTTCGTTATCGTCCAGCGACGTAGACCTACATCGCTGGACTCCTCCCCTTGTGGGCGGCGCACACGCGCCGCCGGAGGCTCACTCCCACTGTATTCAGTCACATCGGGAGGCGGGCCAGGGGAGGAGCTTCCGGGTCCCAATCATTAGAACGGTGAGACCCCAGTCTCTGTGCTGAGAGTGCATTGTGCGGCGCGCTCCCAGCAGAAAGGGAGATATGCAAATATGCAGCCCCACTGAGAAAAGCCCAGTCCATTGGGACCGCATATTTGTGTTACCTTGGCGCCAATGGGTTAAAATACATACCATCTTAAATCTTTTTGTGGACCGTGTTAAAGAGTTGGTTACCTGTCAGAGTAAGATGAAACTTGTAGGATACTCATGGACCTTTTCCTGGCTCTCCCATCTCCAGGTATTAGAATAGGCCAGAACCCATTGACACCCTGAGGACTAATGCCTGAGAAATTCTCCTGGTTCCAGTTGCCAGAATGAGCCAAAACCTGCAAGAAAACCAAGGACCCACACTTGCCAATCTCTCCTGGGTTCAACTGTCAGAGTGAGCCAGGTCCATGGTCACCCTGAGGACCAGTGTCTGAGAATCTGTCCTTGTTCCCACTATTTTATGAACCAGAACTCCTGAGAACCCTGAAGACCTATGCCTTCCAATCTCTCCTGGCTCCAGCTGTCAGAGTGAGTCAGAACCTAAAGGATATCCAATGATCTATGTCTTAGAACCTGTCCTGGTTTAAGTTGATTGAGTGAACCAGAACCCATGGGAACTAAGAGGACCTGACTCTTTGAAATGCTCCTGGCTCCAGCCTTCAAAATGAGACATAAACTGAAGGATACCTATAGACCTGTGCCTTGTATTCCTGGCTCCATCTATTAGAATGAACAAGAATCCATGAAAACCCAGAGGACTAATGCCTGAGAAATTCTGGTTCCAGCTGTCTGAATAAGCCAAAACCCGTGAGAACACCAAGGGACCCCACTTGCCAATCTCTTCTGGCTCCAAGTGTCGGAGTGAGCCAGAAACCATGGGAACCCTGGGGGGGGGGGGGCAGAGTCTGAGAATCTACCCTTGCTATAGCTGTCAGAGCGCGTCAGAACTTGTAGGAAGCTTGTGGACCTGTGCCTGAGAACCTTCCCTGGCTCTAGCTATCAGAATAAGACATAACCCAATGAAACCCATGGAAACCCCAGAGATGGATACTTGAGAACTTCTCTTGGTTCCAACTATTTTATGAGCCAAAACTCCTGAGAACCCTGAAGACCTATCCCTGCCAATCCCTTCTAGCTCCAACTGTCAGAGTGAGTCAGAACCCAGAGGAACTCTGAGGACCCATATCTTTGAACATGCCTTGGTTTAGGCTGTTAGGGTAAACCAGAACTTATAGGAACCAAGGGGACCTGTTTTTCTTTTTTAAATGCTCCTGGCTCCAGCTGTCAGAGTGATCCAGAACTTGTAGGATACCCATGAACCTTTGCCTGGCTCTCCTAGCTCCAGCTATTAGAATTAGCCAGAAACCATGGAACCCCCAGGGACTGATGTCTGGGAACTTTTCCTGGTTCCATCTTTCAGAATGGGTCAAAACCTGTGAGAACACCACGACCCACACTTGCCAATGTCTCCTGGCTCCAACTCTCAATGTGATCAAAACACAATGGGAATTCTGGGGACCATTGTTTAGGAACCTCTTTTTGCTCTAGCTGTGAGAGTGGGGTTGATTTTCCAAAACTGGAGAGAGCAAACTCTGGTGCAGCTCTGCATAGAAATCAATCAGCTTCCAGGTTTTATTCTCAAAGCTTAATTGAACAAGCTGAAGTTAGAAGCTGGATACCATGTACAGCTGCACCAGATTTTGAACCCTCCAGTTTTAGTAAATCAACACCAGTAATCCAGAGCTTGTAGGAAGCTTGTGGACCTATGTCTGAGAACCTCTTCTGTTTCTAGCTTTCAGAGTGAGCCAGAATTCATGGAAACCCATTAAACCTCAAAGGCTAATTGAGAACTTCTCTTTGTTTCACCAGTTTTATGGGCCAGAACCCTGAAGACCTATGCCTGACAATATTGCCTGGCTCAAGCGGTCAGAGTCAGAACCAACTAACCCAGAGGAACTCTAAAGACCCATGCCTTAGAACCTGTCCTGGTTTTAACTTTTAGAGTAAGCCAGAACCCATTGGAACCAAGGGGACCTATTTCTTTGAAATCCTCATGACTTTAGCTTGTGGAAAAACCTAGGGACCCATGCCTGAGAACCTTGCCTGAATCCAGCTGTCAAAGTATTTTTGTGTGCACAGCTAGCTGTGCCTAAAGCCTCGTACACACGCAACGATTATCGGCTGACCGATCGGCCGACTTTTGTCCAGTGTTGTTGTGTTGGTTGAAATGTGCTCTAGACTGCACACAAATGTTCTTGGCCAACAAAAATCTACTTCAGAAGTGATGTCATGTGCTGGTTTACTTTCCGTGTGTTTTTTCTTCTCTGAGCATGCCCAGTCTTGCTCATCAGATTTTTGTCTGCCGAAATCTGTACTGACTGACGAACAATCGGCCGTTCTGTTGACGGCCAACAAAAATGTTATAGCATGCACACCAGATTTTGTTCGGCCGAAAAGTCGGAGTCGGTTGTCGGAAGCATCATACTAACAAGCCGACAATCGGCCGATCGTTGGCCGAACATTCATGGCCAACAATCGTTGCGTGTGTACGAGGCTTTAGACCATCATCTGTAGATAGCAGACATATTTGTGTCAAAGTAGAACCCAAGTTGTAGCCAATATGAAAATAGAGTGTATCTGTAGGCCCCCTTTTTTGTCACTTTGGAAGCCTTCCAAAAATTGACAGGAATCATTTTTACTTTTATTTTCATGCCACCAATGTCAAACACTGCATGGGCATGCCTTGGTGCCTAGACCGCATAGTTTCTGCGCTTGGACTGAATTTTCCATACATGGCCATATCTCAGCGGAAACATGTCCCTTTAATTAGTTGATTGTCAAAAAGAAAAACCACAGTTGTAAGGGACAACTGAAGACATTTGTGGACTTTAAGGGCACATCGTAAGATAGACTTTGACACAGATGTACAAAAAACACATTTATTAATTCAAAGTTAAAACCACTTATTCATAAAAAATGGCGAACGTGACCAAACAGAAGGTCTATGTCAACCCAAAGGTCAACTTTGAGCAGACGTGCTTTCATATCCACGTACTGTTCGATATGTATTTTCTTGTTTATACATGACCAACTATCTAGTCATGTCTACTTATATACATGTTGGGTGACTTAGACCTTCTGTTTGGTCACGTTTGCCATTTTTTATGAATAAGTGGTTTTAATTTTGAATTAATAAATGTGTTTTTTATACGTCTGTGTCCAAGTCTATCTTACGATGTGCCCTTAAAGTCCACAAATGTCTTCAGTTGTCCCTTACAACTGTGGATACTTCAGTTGTCCCTTACAACTGTGCACTTATCCATTTAATGTGGATAAGTGCAAGATAATGCACCTGGGACGTAAAAACCCAAGGGCAGAATATAGAATATTTGACACAGTCCTGACCTCAGTATCTGAGGAAAGGGATTTAGGAGTAATTATCTCAGAAGACTTAAAGGTGGGAGGACAATGTAATAGAGCAGCACGAAATGCCAGCAGAATGCTTGGATGTATAGGGAGAGGTATAAGCAGTAGAAAGAGAGAAGTGCTTATGCCGCTGTACAGAACACTGGTGAGACCTCACTTGGAGTATTGTGCGCAGTACTGGAGGCCATATCTCCAGAAGGATATAGATACTCTAGAGAGAGTTCAGAGAAGAGCTACTAAACTAGTACATGGATTGCAGGAAAAAACTTACCAGGAAAGGTTAAAGGACCTTAACATGTATAGCTTGGAAGAAAGAAGAGACAGAGGGGATATGATAGAAACTTTTAAATACATAAAGGGAATCAACTCGGTAAAGGAGGAGAGCATATTTAAAAGAAGAAAAACTACCACAAGAGGACACAGTTTTAAATTAGAGGGGCAAAGGTTTAAAAGTAATATGAGGAAGTATTACTTTACTGAGAGAGTAGTGGATGCATGGAATAACCTTCCTGCAGAAGTGGTAGCTGCAAATACAGTGAAGGAGTTTAAGCATGCATGGGATAGGCATAAGGCTATCCTTCATATAAGATAGGGCCAGGGACTATTCATAGGATTCAGATATATTGGGCAGACTAGATGGGCCAAATGGTTCTTATCTGCCGACACATTCTATGTTTCTATGTTCTATGGTTATTCTTTTAGTCTTTCTATTTGGATTATGGCACGCTTGATAGCTCCTCTTAGTTGATTGTCAGTTTTTTTCAAAGGATAATATTTCAAATTTTAGTTTTCCTCCTACAAATTCCATCTTCTAATTTAGTACCTTCTCTCTTTTTCCCACCACCACGCTGCTCATCCCATCCGTTCCACTAGCCTGAAACTCTCACCTTCCCTTTAACCACTTGCCGACCGCCCACAGTATATTTACTGCGGCAGTCAGCCCATCACAGGCAAAGCGATGTAGGGCTACGTCGCTCGCCTGTGAGGCTCTAGGGGGCGAGCGTGCGCCGACGGAGGCGCGCTCCCACCCCGGCTCGTTCACGGACCCCCCCGCGCGTGTAACCGGCGGACCCGATGTCAGCCGGCCAGTCGCGATCGTCCGCTGTGAAGGGAGAAAGGCAGGCGGCTAGTGTAAACAAAGCCGCCTGTCATTCTCCCCTGTGTAAGAACAGAGATCATACGGTCCTGCTATGTAGGATCGTATATCTCTGTTGTTACACAACCAACCACATCCCTTCACAGTTAGAAGCACGCCCCTAGGGACACACTTGACCCCTCCTTCTCCAATAAAGTTAACCCCTTCCCTGCCAGTGTCATTTTTACAGTAACAGTGCATATATATAGCACTGATTACTGCAGTAATGTCACTGGTACCCCCAAAAGTGTCAAAAATGTCAGTCAAGGGTCCAATTTGTCCGTCGCAATGTCGCAGTCCCGCAAAAAAAATCGCAGATCGCCGCCATTACTCGTTAAAAAAAAAAAAACGCCAAAAATGACAGAAATCTTTTCCTTAGTTAGTAAACGCAATAACTTTTGCGCAAACCAATCAAAATACGCTTATTGCGATTTTTTTTTTACCAAAAAATATGTAGCATAAAACAAATTGGCCAAACATGATAAAAAATTTATATTTTTACATTTTTTTGGGGGGGAATTTCATATAAAAAAATGTTAAAAATATTGTTATTTTTTCAAAATAAACGCTGTTTTTTTGTTTATAGCTCAAAAAGTAAAAATCGCACAGGTGATCAAATACCACCAAAAGAAAGCTCTGTTTGTGGGAAAAAAGGACGTAAATTTTGTTTGGGTAAGGCGTCGCATGACCGCTCAATTGTCAGTTAAAGTCGCACAGTGCCGAATCGGAAAAAGTGGCCTGGACGTAAGACAGCAAAAATCCTCCGGTGGTAAAGTGGTTAAACACAATTTTTTGGGAAGAAAAAATTCACTTTACTGAATTCAAAAAAAAAAAAAAACAAACAAACATTAAAGTTAGCCCATTTTTTTTTGTATATTGCGAAAGATGATGTCAAGCCGAGTAAATAGATACCCAACATGTTACTGTTTAAAATTGTGCGCACTCGTGGAATGGAGACACATTTCGGTACTTAAAAATCTCCATTGGCGATGCTTTCAAAAATTTTAACGACTACCAGTTTAGAGTTACTGAGGAGGTCTTTTGCTAGGATTTTCCCCCTCACTTTAACGATCGCAGCAATACCTCACATGTGTAATTTGAACACTGTTTACATTTGCGGGCGCAACTTACGTATGTGTTTTCTTTAGTGCGCGAGCTCACTGACACGGGGGGCGCTTTAACCACTTCCATACAGAGCAGTTACACCCCCTTCCTGCCCAGACCAATTTTCAGCTTTCAGCGCTCTCGCACTTTGAATGATAATTACTCAGTCATGCAACGCTGTACTCAACCAAATTTTTTATCATTTTTTTCACACAAATAGAGCTTTCTTTTGGTAGTATTTAATCACCACTGGGTTTTTTCATTTTTTGCGATATAAGTGAAAAAAGAGCGAAAATTTAAAAAAAAAAAAAAAACATTTCGTTTTAGTTTCTATTATAAAATTTTGCAAATAAGTAGTTTTTTTTCATAAATTTGGGCCAACATTTATACTACTATATATCTTTGGTAAAAATAACCCAAATTAGTGGATATTATTTAGTCTGTGTGAAGGTTATAGAGTCTACAAGCTATGGTGCCAATCATTGAAAATTGATCACACCCAATCACACCTGATGTACCGACGGCCGATCTCATTTCTTGAGGCCCTGAAACATCAGGACAGTACAAATACCCCCCAAATGACCCCTTTTTGGAAAGTAGTCATTCCGGGGTATTTAATAAGAGGCATGGTGAGATTTTTGAAGTTGTAATTTTTTCCCACAATTCTTGGGAAAATTAAGAAATCATTTTTTTTTTTTACACAAAATTGTCATAATAACAAGTTATTTCTCACACACAGTGTATGCATACTTGCAATTACACCCCAATATACATTCTGCTACTCCTCCTCAGTATGGCGATACCACATATGTGAGACTTTTACACAGCCTGGCCACATACAGAGGCCCAACATACAAGGAGCACCTTCAGGGGTTCTAGGAGCATAAATTACACATATCATTTCCTAACAACCTATCACACTTTTGAAGGCCCTGGAGCACCAGGACAATGGAATTACCCACAAAATGACCCCATTTTGGAAAGCAAACACCCCAATGTATATTCTATGAGGCATAATGAGTCTTTTGAACATGTCATTTTTTCCAGATGTTTTTGGAAATTGTGGAAAGAAAATGAATACATTTTTTTTTACACAAAGTTGTCAATTTATAAGATATTTCTAACACATAGCATGTACATAGCAAAAATGACACCCCAAAATACATTCTACTACTCCTCCTGAGTATGGCGATACCACATATGTGAGACTTTGTCATAGCCTAGCCAAATACAGAGGCCCAACATGCAAGGAGCACCGTCAGGTGTTCTAGGAGCATAAATTACACATATCATTTAATTGCAATCAATCACACTTTTGAAGGCCCTGGAGCACCAGGACAATGGAAACCCCCACAAAATGACCCCATTTTGGAAAGCATGGGCTGCAGATAGGTACTCAGGTACTCTGATGGGCTGCAAACAGGTACTCAGGTACACTGATCGGCTTCAGAAAGGTACTCGGGTACTATGATGAGCTTCAGAGAGGTACTCAGGTATTCTGATGGGCTAGAGACAAGTACTCAGGTAATCTGATGGGCTGCAGATAGGTACTCGGGCACTCTGGGCTGGAGACAGGTACTCGGGTACTCTGGGCTGGAGACAGTTACTCGGGTACTCTGGGCTGGAGACAGATACTCGGGTACTCTGATGGGCTACAGAGAGGTACTCGGGCACTCTGGGCTGGAGACAGGTACTCGGGTACTCTGGGCTGGAGACAGGTACCCAGGTACTCTGATGGGCTACAGAGAGGTACTCAAGTACTATGATGGGCTGCAGAGAGGTATTTGGGTACTCTGATGGGCTGGAGACAGGTACTCAGATACTTTGATGGACAGAAAACAGGTACTCGGGTACTCTATTGGGCTGCAGATAGGTACTCAGATACCCTGATGGGCTGGAGACAGGTACTCAGGTATTCTGATGGGCTGCAGATAGGTACTCTGAAGGGCTGCAGATAGGTACTCTGAAGGGCTGGAGACAGGTACTCGGGTACTCTGATGACAGGTACCCAGGTACTCTGATGGGCTGGTGACAGATACTCAGGTACTCTGATAACAGGTACTTGGGTACTCTGAAGGGCTGGTGACAGATACCTGGGTATGCTGATGAAATGCTCTTGGGTTACTCGGATGGGCTGCAGAGAAGTACTTGGGTACGCTGATGGGCTGCACAGAGGTACTCGGGTACTCTGGGATGGTGACAGGTACTCAGGTACTCTGATGGGATACAGAGAGGTACTCTGATGGGCTGGTGACAGGTACTCGGGTACTCTGAAAAGTAAGACCCCAAAAAGTTGAGGCCTGCTATAGCTCTTGCTTGAAATAAACCAGGATTGGACAATAGCTTGTCAGTACCCAAGGTTAGGATAATGGTAGGCTTCAGATAAAGTGCTGGGTGCTATCAAGTAATATAGAGATGAATTAATATACAATAAGTGATAAATAATAAAAAAATATAATTTGAAATAATTTAAAATAGTTGAGGTAGATATCACAATAGTAAAATAAACGTCGTATAAGCAGTAATAATAATGGTGACAAAGCTGCTATATAAGATTGATATAAACAATCAAATAAAATTAATATCACAATAAATACATATATTCAATAATTTAATTAATAAGTGACTCAGGTGCAAATGTGCAGGTAGGAAGAGTCCATAAATAAAAGTTCATAAGTGACTCAGGTGGAAATGCAGGTATATCTTGAGTGCCAATAAAAGGAAAAGTACAGGTGCTCTGTGTTGAATCCTCCAATGATCCAATGCTGGTACTTGTGGTGTCGCCGTGGGGGATAATAGGAAAACACACTCCCCAGATGTTCTGGGTCTTATATACCATACGGTATTAAGACCTATAATCGCTTTATGGCCACCAGGGCCAGAGAAGACACTGCTGGGCTTTGTAGTACCGCTATACTCGGGATCACCTCTCCTGGATAGCCTCGATCCTCAGGATCCGGTCAGGGTATACAGGGTAAAAAAAGACTCCAGATAGTGTAGTACCATTAAAAGTATCTTTTATAACGTAGGTAGGTATACAATGTATAAAAACGAAAAAATGGCCAGCCGAAATGTGAGTGGAGAGCGGTGAATGCCGGCTTGCATTCCACTCAGGCACCCATGACGTATGCAGCGTGCGTCACCTTACACGCGTTTCGTCAAT